>NC_084631.1:10848674-10991174 GCF_033978795.1 Nerophis ophidion | reverse complement strand
GACGTGTAAAAGTGTTATGTGTGAAAGTGCTTTGTGTGAAAGTGTTGTGTGAAAGTGTTATGTGTGAAAGTGTTATGTGAAAGTGCGACGTGTAAAAGTGTTATGTGTGAAAGTGCTTTGTGTGAAAGTGTTGTGTGAAAGTGTTGTGTGAAAGTGTTATGTGTGAAAGTGCTTTGTGTGAAAGTGTTATGTGAAAGTGCGACGTGTAAAAGTGTTATGTGTGAAAGTGCCTTGTGTGAAAGTGTTGTGTGAAAGTGTTATGTGTGAAAGTGTTATGTGAAAGTGCGACGTGTAAAAGTGTTATGTGTGAAAGTGTTATGTGTGAAAGTGCTTTGTGTGAAAGTGTTGTGTGAAAGTGTTATGTGTGAAAGTGCTTTGTGTGAAAGTGCGACGTGTGAAAGTGCGACGTGTAAAAGTGTTATGTGTGAAAGTGTTATGTGTGAAAGTGCTTTGTGTGAAAGTGTTGTGTGAAAGTGTTATGTGTGAAAGTGTTGTGTGAAAGTGTTATGTGTGAAAGTGTTATGTGTGAAAGTGCTATGTGTGAAAGTGTTATGTGTGAAAGTGCGACGTGTGAAAGTGCGACGTGTGAAAGTGTTATGTGTGAAAGTGCGACGTGTGAAAGTGCGACGTGTGAAAGTGTTAAGTGTGATGTGTGCAACTGTTATGTGAAAGTGCAATGTGTGAAAGTGGTATGGGTAAAAGCGTTATGTGTGAAAGTCTTGTGTTCAAGTGCTTTGTGTGAAAGTGCGACGTGTAAAAGTGTTATGTGTGAAAGTGCTTTGTGTGAAAGTGTTGTGTGAAAGTGCGACGTGTGAAAGTGTAATGTGTGAAAGTGCGACGTGTGAAAGTGTAATGTGTGAAAGTGCAACGTGTGAAAGTGCTATGTGTGAAAGTGCTATGTGTGAAAGTGCGACGTGTAAAAGTGCAATGTGTGAAAGTGCGACGTGTAAAAGTGTTATGTGTGAAAGTGCAACGTGTGAAAAAGTAATGTGTGAAAGTGCTATGTGTGAAAGTGTTATGTGTGATGTGTGCAACTGTTATGTGAAAGTGCAATGTGTGAAAGTGGTATGGGTAAAAGCGTTATGTGTGAAAGTCTTGTGTTCAAGTGCTTTGTGTGAAAGTGCTTTGTGTGAAAGTGTTGTGTGAAAGTGCGACGTGTGAAAGTGTAATGTGTGAAAGTGCAACGTGTGAAAGTGTAATGTGTGAAAGTGCAACGTGTGAAAGTGCTACGTGTGAAAGTGCTACGTGTGAAAGTGCTATGTGTGAAAGTGCTATGTGTGAAAGTGTTAAGTGTGAAAGTGTTATGTGTGAAAGTGTTGTGTGAAAGTGCGACGTGTAAAAGTGTTATGTGTGAAAGTGCAACGTGTGAAAGTGCAACGTGTGAAAGTGTAACGTGTGAAAGTGTAACGTGTGAAAGTGATATGTGTGAAAGTGCTATGTGTGAAAGTGCTATGTGTGAAAGTGTTATGTGTGAAAGTGTTATGTGTGAAAGTGCGACGTGTAAAAGTGTTATGTGTGAAAGTGTTATGTGTGAAAGTGTTATGTGTGAAAGTGTTGTGTGAAAGTGCAACGTGTGAAAGTGTAATGTGTGAAAGTGCTATGTGTTATGTGTGAAAGTGCTTTGTGTGAAAGTGTGACGTGTAAGTGTTATGTGTGAAAGTGTTATGTGTGAAAGTGCTTTGTGTGAAAGTGTTGTGTGAAAGTGTTATGTGTGAAAGTGTTATGTGTGAAAGTGTTATGTGTGAAAGTGCTTTGTGTGAAAGTGTTATGTGTGAAAGTGCGACGTGTAAAAGTGTTGTGTGAAAGTGTTATGTGTGAAAGTGCTATGTGTGAAAGTGTTTTGTGAAAGTGTTGTGTGAAAGTGCTATGTGTGAAAGTGTTATGTGTGATGTGTGCAACTGTTATGTGAAAGTGCAATGTGTGAAAGTGTTGTCTTCAAGTGCGACGTGTGAAAGTGCGACGTGTAAAAGTGTTATGTGTGAAAGTGTTATGTGTGAAAGTGTTATGTGTGAAAGTGTTATGTGTGAAAGTGTTGTGTGAAAGTGCGACGTGTAAAAGTGTTATGTGTGAAAGTGTTATGTGTGAAAGTGTTATGTGTGAAAGTGTTATGTGTGAAAGTGTTATGTGTGAAAGTGTTGTGTGAAAGTGCGACGTGTAAAAGTGTTATGTGTGAAAGTGCAACGTGTGAAAGTGCTATGTGTGAAAGTGCTATGTGTGAAAGTGTTGTCTTCAAGTGCGACGTGTGAAAGTGCGACGTGTAAAAGTGTTATGTGTGAAAGTGTTGTGTGAAAGTGTTATGTGTGAAAGTGTTATGTGTGAAAGTGTTATGTGAAAGTGTTATGTGTGAAAGTGTTGTGTGAAAGTGCGACGTGTAAAAGTGTTATGTGTGAAAGTGTTATGTGTGAAAGTGTTGTGTGAAAGTGCAACGTGTGAAAGTGCTATGTGTGAAAGTGCTATGTGTGAAAGTGTTGTCTTCAAGTGCGACGTGTGAAAGTGCGACGTGTAAAAGTGTTATGTGTGAAAGTGTTGTGTGAAAGTGTTATGTGTGAAAGTGTTGTGTGAAAGTGTTGTGTGAAAGTGTTGTGTGAAAGTGCGACGTGTAAAAGTGTTATGTGTAAAAGTGTTATGTGTGAAAGTGCAACGTGTGAAAGGGCTATGTGTGAAAGGGCTATGTGTGAAAGTGTTATGTGTGAAAGTGTAATGTGTGAAAGTGCAACGTGTGAAAGTGCTATGTGTGAAAGTGCTATGTGTGAAAGTGCGACGTGTAAAAGTGCTATGTGTGAAAGTGTGACGTGTAAAAGTGTTATGTGTGAAAGTGCAACGTGTGAAAAAGTAATGTGTGAAAGTGCTATGTGTGAAAGTGTTATGTGTGATGTGTGCAACTGTTATGTGAAAGTGCAATGTGTGAAAGTGGTATGGGTAAAAGCGTTATGTGTGAAAGTCTTGTGTTCAAGTGCTTTGTGTGAAAGTGCTTTGTGTGAAAGTGTTGTGTGAAAGTGCGACGTGTGAAAGTGTAATGTGTGAAAGTGCAACGTGTGAAAGTGTAATGTGTGAAAGTGCAACGTGTGAAAGTGCTACGTGTGAAAGTGCTACGTGTGAAAGTGCTATGTGTGAAAGTGCTATGTGTGAAAGTGTTAAGTGTGAAAGTGTTATGTGTGAAAGTGTTGTGTGAAAGTGCGACGTGTAAAAGTGTTATGTGTGAAAGTGCAACGTGTGAAAGTGCAACGTGTGAAAGTGTAACGTGTGAAAGTGATATGTGTGAAAGTGCTATGTGTGAAAGTGTTATGTGTGAAAGTGTTATGTGTGAAAGTGCGACGTGTAAAAGTGTTATGTGTGAAAGTGTTATGTGTGAAAGTGTTGTGTGAAAGTGCAACGTGTGAAAGTGTAATGTGTGAAAGTGCTATGTGTTATGTGTGAAAGTGCTTTGTGTGAAAGTGTGACGTGTAAGTGTTATGTGTGAAAGTGTTATGTGTGAAAGTGCTTTGTGTGAAAGTGTTGTGTGAAAGTGTTATGTGTGAAAGTGTTATGTGTGAAAGTGTTATGTGTGAAAGTGCTTTGTGTGAAAGTGTTATGTGTGAAAGTGCGACGTGTAAAAGTGTTGTGTGAAAGTGTTATGTGTGAAAGTGCTATGTGTGAAAGTGTTTTGTGAAAGTGTTGTGTGAAAGTGCTATGTGTGAAAGTGTTATGTGTGATGTGTGCAACTGTTATGTGAAAGTGCTATGTGTGAAAGTGTTGTCTTCAAGTGCGACGTGTAAAAGTGCGACGTGTAAAAGTGTTATGTGTGAAAGTGTTATGTGTGAAAGTGTTATGTGTGAAAGTGTTATGTGTGAAAGTGTTGTGTGAAAGTGCGACGTGTAAAAGTGTTATGTGTGAAAGTGTTATGTGTGAAAGTGTTATGTGTGAAAGTGTTATGTGTGAAAGTGTTGTGTGAAAGTGCGACGTGTAAAAGTGTTATGTGTGAAAGTGCAACGTGTGAAAGTGCTATGTGTGAAAGTGCTATGTGTGAAAGTGTTGTCTTCAAGTGCGACGTGTGAAAGTGTGACGTGTAAAAGTGTTATGTGTGAAAGTGTTGTGTGAAAGTGTTATGTGTGAAAGTGTTATGTGTGAAAGTGTTATGTGTGAAAGTGTTGTGTGAAAGTGTTATGTGTGAAAGTGTTGTGTGAAAGTGCGACGTGTAAAAGTGTTATGTGTGAAAGTGTTATGTGTGAAAGTGTTGTGTGAAAGTGCAACGTGTGAAAGTGCTATGTGTGAAAGTGCTATGTGTGAAAGTGTTGTCTTCAAGTGCGACGTGTGAAAGTGCGACGTGTAAAAGTGTTATGTGTGAAAGTGTTGTGTGAAAGTGTTATGTGTGAAAGTGTTATGTGTGAAAGTGTTGTGTGAAAGTGTTGTGTGAAAGTGTTGTGTGAAAGTGTTGTGTGAAAGTGCGACGTGTAAAAGTGTTATGTGTAAAAGTGTTATGTGTGAAAGTGCAACGTGTGAAAGGGCTATGTGTGAAAGTGTTATGTGTGAAAGTGTTATGTGTGAAAGTGTTATGTGTGATGTGTGCAACTGTTATGTGAAAGTGCAATGTGCGAAAGTGTTATGTGAAAGTGCGACGTGTAAAAGTGTTATGTGTGAAAGTGCGACGTGTGAAAGTGCGACGTGTGAAAGTGTTATGTGTGGAAGTGTTATGTGTGAAAGTGTTATGTGTGAAAGTGTTGTGTGAAAGTGTTATGTGTGAAAGTGTTATGTGTGAAAGTGTTATGTGTGAAAGTGTTGTGTGAAAGTGTTATGTGTGAAAGTGTTATGTGTGAAAGTGTTATGTGTGAAAGTGCAACGTGTGAAAGTGCTATGTGTAAAAGTGTTATGTATGAAAGTGCAACGTGTGAAAGTGTTATGTGTGAAAGTGCAATGTGTGAAAGTGCTATGTGTGAAAGTGCTATGTGTGAAAGTGTTATGTGTGAAAGTGTTATGTGTGATGTGTGCAACTGTTATGTGAAAGTGCAATGTGCGAAAGTGTTGTGTTCAAGTGCGACGTGTGAAAGTGCGACGTGTAAAAGTGTTATGTGTGAAAGTGTTATGTGTGAAAGTGCAACGTGTGAAAGTGTTATGTGTGATGTGTGCAACTGTTATGTGAAAGTGCAATGTGCGAAAGTGGTATGGGTAAAAGCGTTATGTGTGAAAGTGCTGTGTTCAAGTGCGACGTGTGAAAGTGCTATGAGTTAAAGTGTTATGTGTGAAAGTGTTGTGTGAAAGTGTTGTGTGTGAAAGTGCGACGTGTAAAAGTGTTATGTGTGAAAGTGCGACGTGTGAAAGTGCGACGTGTGAAAGTGCGACGTGTAAAAGTGTTATGTGTGAAAGTGCGACGTGTGAAAGTGCGACGTGTGAAAGTGCGACGTGTAAAAGTGTTATGTGTGAAAGTCCGACGTGTGAAAGTCCGACGTGTGAAAGTGCGACGTGTGAAAGTGTTATGTGTGATGTGTGCAACTGTTATGTGAAAGTGCAATGTGTGAAAGTGCTATGTGTGAAAGTGGTATGGGTAAAAGCGTTGTGTGAAAGTGTTGTGTTCAAGTCCGACGTGTGAAAGTGCGATGTGTGAAAGTGTGATGTGTGGATGTGTGATGTTGACTCACGCACTCTCCCTCAAAGCCTCCTCGCCCGCAGCTGAAATCTTCCTGTAGCAATAAATCATCTCCACCAGCAGCCAGAGCTGCAGGCCGATGATGGACACGTACATCATCACCTCAGACATGATGGACGCCATCCCTCTGGTCACTGTATGCAAGGAGAAATCTTCTAACACATTTCAACACATTTGTAAAATGTATTTGAACAATATTGTATGTGTGGCACAAACGGAGGTGGAACATTTGGTGGAGGTGTGCGAGAAAGAAGAGCGACTAAAGCAGGGGTCACCAACCTTTTTGAAACCAAGAGCTACTTCTTGGGTACTGATTAATGCCAAGGGCTACCGGTTTGATACACACTTAAATAAATTGCCAGAAATAGCCAATTTGTTCAATTTACCTTCGATAAATAAATATATATATATATATATATATATATATATATATATATATATATATATATATATAATTGAGTATTTCTGTCTGTCATTCCGTCGTACATTTTTTTCCTTTTACGGAAGGTTTTTTGTAGAGAATATATGATGAAAAAAACTTAATTGGACGGTTTAAAAGAGGAGAAAACAGGAAAAAAATGTACCTTAAATTTTGAAACATAGTTTATCTTGCCGACTCTTTAAAATTCAAAATTCAACCGAAAAAAAGAAGAGAAAAACTAGCTAATTCGAATCTTTTTGAAAAAATTAAAAAAATAATTTTTATGGAACATCATTAGTAATTTTTCCTGATTAAGATTAATTTTAGAATTTTGATGACATGTTTAAAATAGGTTAAAATCCAATCTGCATTTTGTTAGAATATATAACAAATTGGACCAAGCTATATTTCTAACAAATACAAGTCATTATTTCTTCTGGATTTTCCAGAACAAAAATGTTAAAAGAAATTCAAAAGACTTTGAAATAAGATTTAAATTTGATTTTGGAGATTTTCTAGAGATGCCAGAATATTTCTTTTGAATTTTAATCATAATAAGTTTGAAAAGAATATTTCACAAATATTCTTCGTCGAAAAAACCGAAGCTAAAATAAAGAATTAAATTAAAATGTATTTATTATTCTTTACAATAAAAAATAATTATTTGAACATTGATTTAAATTGTCAGGAAAGAAGAGGAAGGAATTTAAAAGGTAAATATATGTGTTTAAAAATCCTAAAATCATTTTTAATGTTGTATTTTTTCTCTAAAATTGTCTTTCTGAAAGTTATAAGAAGCAAAGTAAAAAAAAATGAATTTATTTAAACAAGTGAAGACCAAGTCTTTAAAATATTTTCTTAGTTTTTCAAATTCTATATGAGTTTTGTCTCTCTTAGAATTAAAAATGTCCAGCAAAGTGAGACCAGCTTGCTAGTAATAAATACAATTAAAAAAAATAGAGGCAGCTCACTGGTAAGTGCTGCTATTTGAGCTATTTTTAGAACAGGCCAGCGGGCGACTCATCTGTTCCTTACTGGCTACCTTACATTGGTGACCCCCTGGACTAAAGAGTGTTTGATGTATTGCAGAGCCGGACGGACACACCTCGAGGCACCACCTTCATGCTGATGTTCTTCACGTGGTTGGTCTCATACTGGCTGTTGGGGTAGAGGAGCATGCGCCTAAATTTGCACTGGTATCGTCCCGTATCGTTGTAGCTGACGTTCAGGATGTAGATGGAGCCGTCCTGCAAGTCCTCCGTGTTCTTGCTGCCATTCCAGTGCAGACGGCCATAGAAACGCGGATCCAGCACCTTGCCTTCCCTCTCTGCGTACATGTAGAGCTGCGCAGCCCGGCATTATGGGAAAAAGTGAGAGACAGAATGTGAAAAAAAATCTAGGAATTTTAAAGAATTTATTTGTAAATTATGGTGGAAAATAAGTTCAAACAAGGAAGATCTGTGGCTCTCACAGACCTGTAACTTCATCTTTAAGAAGCTCTTCTGTCCTCCACTCGTTACCTGTATTAATGGAACCTGTTTGAACTCGTTATCTGTATAAAAGACACCTGTCCACAGCCTCAAACAGCCAGACTCCAAACCCCACTATGGCCAAGACCAAAGAGCTGTCGAAGGACACCAGGAAAAGAATTGTAGACCTGCACCAGACTGGGAAGAGTGAATCTACAATAGGCAAGCAGCTTGGTGTGGAAAAAATCAACCGTGGGAGCAATTATCAGAAAATGGAAGGTAAGGTCGAGGGGCTCCACGCAAGATCTCATCCCTTGGGGTCAAAATAATCATGAGAACGGTGAGCAAAAATCCCAGAACCACTCGAGGGGGACCTGGTGAATGACTTACAGAGAGCTTGGACCAAAGTAACAAAGGTTACCATCAGTAACACACTACGCCGACAGCTAATCAAATCCTGCAGTGCCGGGCGTGCCCCCCTGCTTAAGCCAGTGCCCATCTGAAGTTTGCCAGAGAGCACATGGATGATACAGCAGAGGATTGGGAGAATGTCATGTGGTCAGATGAAACCAAAGTAGAACTTTTTGGTATAAACTGAAATCGTCGTGTTTGGAGGAAGAAAAATACTGAGTTGCATCCCAAGAACACCATACCTACTGTGAAGCATGGGGGTGGAAACATCATGCTTTGGGGCTGTTTTTCTGCTAAGGCGACAGGACGATTGATCCGTGTTAAGGAAAGAATGAATGGGGCCATGTATCGTGAGATTTTGAGCCAAAACCTCCTTCCATCAGTGAGAGCTTTTTCACCATAATTTACAAATAAATTATTTAAAATTCCTACAATTTGAAATCCTGGATTTTTCTTTCACATTCTGTCTCTCACAGTTGAAGTGTACCTATGATGAAAATTACAGACCTCTGTCATCATTTTAAGTGGGAGAACTTGCACAATCGGCGGCCGACTAAATACTTTTTTGCCCCACTGTATGTACAGTATATACTATTAACATAAATATACATATACTGTATCTATAGGCACTATTTATATATCCACAGTACTTTGAAATCATTACCTTAAAGGCCTACTGAAATGAGATTTTCTTATTTAAACGGTGATAGCAGGTCCATTCTATGTGTCATACTTGATCATTTCGCCATATTGCCATATTTTTGCTGAAAGGATTTAGTAGAGAACATCCACGATAAAGTTCGCAACTTTTGGTCGCTAATAAAAAAGCCCTGCCTTTACCGGAAGTAGCAGACGATGACATCACAAGGGTGAGGGCTCCTCACATCCTCACATTGTTTATAATGTGAGCCTCCAACAGCAAAAGCTATTCGGACCAAGAAACCGCCAATTTCCTCATTAATTTGAGCAAGGATGACAGATTCGTGGATGAAGAAATTTAGAGTGAAGGACTAGAAAAAAAAAAAAAAAGGCGATTGCATTGGGAACGATTCAGATGTTTTTAGACACATTTACTAGGATAATTCTGGGAAATCCATTATCTTTCTATTGTGTTGCTAGTGTTTTAGTGAGTTAAATAGTACCTGATAGTCGGAGGGGTGTGTCCACGGGTGTGTTGACGCCAGTCTCTGAGGGAAGTTGACGGCAGCTGCAAGGACGGCGCAAGCTCCGCTGATCTCCGGTAAGAGGCGACTTTTTACCACAATTTTCTCACCGAAACCTGCCGGTTGACATGTAGTCGGGATCCACGTTCGCTTGACCGCTGTGATCCATAGTAAAGCTTCGGGAATTTTAAACAAGGAATCACCGTGTGTTTGTGTGGCTAAAGGCTAAAAGCTTCCCACCTCCATCTTTCTACTTTGACTTCTCCATTATTAATTGAACAAATTGCAAAAGATTCAGCAACACAGATGTCCAGAATACTGTGTAATTATGCGATGAAAAGAGACGACTTATAGCCACAAGTGGTGCTGGCTAATATGTCCTCTAAAGTCCGTGACGTCACGTGTACACGTCATCATTTTGCGACGTTTTCAACAAGAAACTCCGCGGGAAATTTAAAATTGTAATTTAGTAAACTAAAAAGGCCGTATTGGCATGTGTTGCAATGTTAATATTTCATCATTGATGTATAAACTATCAGACTGCGTGGTTTCAGTAGGTCTTTAATTGATATATCATGTGCGATACATCAATGATGAAATATTAACATTGCAACACATGCCAATACGGCCTTTTTAGTTTACTAAATTGCAATTAGTTTTTTCTTGAAAACGTTGCGTAATGATGACGTCACGGGCTGTTAAGAATATGAGCGCTGCACACACACACAGCTAAAAGTCGTCTGCTTTTTGGACATCTGTGTTGCTGAATCTTTTGCGATTTGTTCAATTAATATTGGAGAAGTCAAAGTAGAAAGACGGAGGTGGGAAGCTTTAGCCTTTAGCCACACAAACACACGGTGATTCCTTGTTTAAAATTCACGGAGGTGAAACTTTAGTATGGATCACAGCGGACATGGATCCCGACTACATGTCAACCAGCAGGTTTCGGTGAGAAAATTGTGGTTAAAAAGTCGCCTCTTACCGGATATCAGCTGAGCTTGTGCCGCCCATAAAGCTGCCGTCGACTTCCTTAAGACACTGCGCGTCGACACACCCGTGGACACACACCTCCGACTATCAAGTACTATAAAACTCACTAAAACACTAGCAACACAATAGAAAGATAAGGGATTTCCCATAATTATCCTAGTAAATGTGTCTAAAAACATCTGAATCCGTCTCAATGCAACCGCTTTTTTTTTTTCTAGTCCTTCGCTATCAATATCCTCAAACACGAATCTTTCATCCTCGCCCAAATTAATGGGGAAATTGTTGTTTTCTCGGTCTGAATAGCTGTTTTTGTTGGAGGCTCCCATTAAAATCTATGTGAATATGTGAGGAGCCATCAAACATGTGACGTCATCGTCTGCGACTTCCGGTAGAGGCAGGGCTTTTCTCTTCGCACCGAAAGTTGCGAACATTATCGTGGATGTTCTCTACTGAATCCTTTCAGCAAAAAATATGGCAATATCGCGAAATGATCAAGTATGACACATAGAATGGACCTGCTATCCCTGTTTAAATAAGAAAATCGCATTTCAGTAGGCCTTTAAAAAGGTTTCCCTTTAGGGCAGTGGTCCCCAACCTTTTTGTATCCACGGACCGGTCAACGCTTAATAATTTGTTCCGGGGGGAGGGGGGAACCTTTTTTTTTTTTTGTCATGAAAAAGGGACGTTTTTGTCATGAGAAAGGGGGGCTTTGGTGCACTAATTGTAAGTGTATATTGTGTTTTTTATATTGATTTAAAAATATATATATACATATATATATATATATATATTTTCTTTTATTTTTTTAAAGAAAAATGAATAACAAATTCTTCTGCGGCCCGGTACTAATCGGGCCCTACCGGGCCGCGGCCCAGTGGTTGGGGAACACTGCTTTAGGGGACCTTTGTGTTCTTTTTTGTCCCCATACCGTCAGAGGTCCCCTAAAGGTGACTGTGTAAACAGAGCGATGTCCCCCATTAAGTCAGCATTGCCAGAACACACACACACACACACACACACACACACAAAGCAGTCTAAGTGCTTCCTGCCGCGTTTAAGTGCATGAAATGCGAAAGTAGACGAGTGTCCACTAATTTGAAAGACGGCGCCAGTGCCGGCTGGAGTTTGCGGCGGAAGACTAGGTCATGTGATCATGTGACGTGTGGCGATGACCTCACCTCATCGAAGTCGTGGTCGTCCGTGGCCTTGAAGAGCCAGGTGACAGAAGCGGTGGCCTTCACTTCCCCCCTCTTCTTGCAGGAGATGCAGCCCAGCTTGAAGGCCTGGTTGGCCACCGCCTCCGTGTCCGAGTCCACCTCCACGCAGGCGCCGCCGCACACCAGCACTGAGCGAGATGACCAGACGGACACGCAGTGAGATGGACGCACGCCTCGCACATGTCACCAGGTGTGCTTCTCTTGTGACCCCGAGGTCATTGCAGGCAGACTCACATACGACAAAGTGTACTGTTTTTATTTTTTTGTGGCGTGCTTCTCGTCACCAGTTGACTCCTTCAAACTCAACTGCGTCTCCTTCTGAGCGTCCTGGAGGTGTTGAAGGTCAATAAACGCTCATGTAGTCGTAGCAGCCTGGAAGATCACACTCAGGGAAAACTAAGTCCTCCTCATGCGCATGTTTTCATTGTTTTTTTTCTTTATTTTTTTCTTTTAACTTCGTTTGGACATGTCGTCATATGAAAATAATAACACCAACGTATTATACACTCTGTGTATGTATTTAAAGATAACATTTAATATAATCAGGGGCGTCCCGGTCACTTATTGATATCAGATATCGCTCAAATGGCATCAAAAAGCAGTGCTTGCGTGTGTGAAATCATCTGCGAAACATGCAATCCTGCAGTGCTGTGTGTGATATCATCTGCGATACACGCAGTCCTGCAGCGTGTTTAATTGTGTGTGGTATCATGTGTGGTACAAACAGTCCTGCAGCGTGTTGATGTGTGTGGGATATCATGTGCAATACGTGCAGTCCTGCAGCGTGTTTCTTGTGTGATAACATGTGCGATACGAGAATTATTGCAGCATGTTTACTTGTGTGTGATATCATGTGCGATACAAACAGTCCTGCGGTGTGTTGATGTGTGTGTGGGATATCATGTGCAATACGTGCAGTCCTGCAGCGTGTTTCTTGTGTGATGTTAACATGTGCGATACGAGAATAATTGCAGCATGTTTACTTGTGTGGGATATCATGTGCGATACAAACCGTCCTGCGGCGTGTTTATGTGTGTGGGATATCATGTGCAATACATGCAGTCCTGCAGCCTGTTTCTAATGTGTGATGATTACATGAGCGATACAAGAATTATTGCAGCGTGTTGATGTGTGTGGGATATCATGAGCAATACATGCAGTTCTGCAGCATGTTTCTTGTGTGTGATAATATGTGCGATACAAGAATTATTGCAGCCTGTTTACTTTTGTGTGTGTTATATTATGTGCGATACCAACAGTCCTGCAGCGTGTTGATGTGTGTGATATCATGTGCAATACGTGCAGTCCTGCAGCGTGTTTCTTGTGCGATACGAGAATAATTGCAGCATGTTTACTTGTGTGGGATATCATGTGCGATACAAACCGTCCTGCAGTGTGTTTATGTGTGTGGGATATCATGTGCAATACATGCAGTCCTGCAGAGTGTTTCTTGTGTGATAATATGTGCAATACAAGAATTATTGCAGCATGTTTACTTGTGTGGGATATGATGTGCGATACAAACAGTCCTGCAGTGTGTTTATGTGTGTGGGATATCATGTGCAATACATGCAGTCCTGCAGCGTGTTTCTTGTGTGTGATAATATGTGCGATACAAGAATAATTGCAGCATGTTTACTTGTGTAGGATATCATGTGCGATACAAACCGTTCTGCAGGGTGTTGATGTGTGTGGGATATCATGTGCAATACATGCAGCCCTACAGCCTGTTTCTTATGAGTGACGATAACATGTGCGATACAAGAACTATTGTAGCATGTTTACTTGTGTGGGATATCATGTGCGATACAAACAGTCCTGCAGCGTGTTGTGTGTGGGATATCATGGGCAATACACGCAGTTCTGCAGCGTGTTTTTTATGTGCGATAACGTGTGATACAAGAATTATTTCAGCATGTTTACTTGTGTGTGATATCATGTGCGATGCAAACCGTCCTGCAGCTTCTTTCTTATGTGTGATAACGTGCGATACAATAATTTTTGCAGCATGTTTACTTGTGTGTGATATCATGTGCGATACAAACAGTCCTACAGCGTGTTGATATGTGTGGGATATCATGTGCAATACATGCAGTCCTGCTGAGTGTTTCTTGAGTGTGATAATATGTGCGATACAAGAATTATTGCAGCATGTTTACTTGTGTGTGTGTGTGTGATATCATGTGCGATACAAACAGTCCTGCAGCGTGTTGATGTGTGTGGGATATCATGTGCAATACATGCAGTCCTGCAGCGTGTTTCTTGAGTGTGATAATATGTGCGATACAAGAATTATTGCAGCGTGTTTACTTGTGTGTGTGTGTGATATCATGTGCGATACAAACAGTCCTGCAGCGTGTTGGTGTGTGTGGGATATCATGTGCAATACATGCAGTCCTGCAGCGTGTTTCTTGAGTGATGATAACATGTGCGATACACGAAATATTTCAGCATGTTTACTTGTGTGTGATATCATGTGCGATACAAACAGTCCTACAGCGTGTTGATATGTGTGGGATATCATGTGCAATACATGCAGTCCTGCAGCGTGTTTCTTATGTGTGACGATTACATGTGCGATACAAGAATTATTGTAGCATGTTTACTTGTGTGTGATATCATGTGCGATACAAACAGTCCTGCAGTGTGTGGATGTGTGTGGGATATCATGTGCAATACATGCAGTCTTGCAGAGTGTTTCTTGTGTGTGATAACATGTGCGATACAAGAATTATTGTAGCATGTTTACTTGTGTGTGATATCATGTGCGATACATTCAGTCTTGCAGAGTATTCCTTGTGTGTGATAACATGTGCGATACAAGACTTATGGCAGCATGTTTACTTGTGTGTGATATCATGTGCGATACAAACAGTCCTACAGCGTGTTGATATGTGTGGGATATCATGAGCAATACATGCAGTCCTGCAGAGTGTTTCTTGAGTGTGATAATATGTGCGATACAAGAATTATTGCAGCATGTTTACTTGTGTGTGTGTGATATCATGGGCGATACAAACAGTCCTGCAGCGTGTTGATGTGTGTGGGATATCATGTGCAATACATGCAGTCCTGCAGCCTGTTTCTAATGTGTGATGATAACATGTGCGATACAAGAATTATTGCAGCATGTTTACTTGTGTGTGATATAATGTGCGATACAAACAGTCCTGCAGTATGTAGATGTGGGTATGATATCAGGTGCAATACGAGCAGTCCTGCAGTGTATTTCTTATGTGTGATAATTACATGTGCGATACAGGAATTATTGCAGCATGTTTACTTGTGTGAGACATCATGTGCGATACAGGCCTGCAGCGTGTTGATGTGTGTGGGATATCATGTGCAATACATGCAGTCCTGCAGAGTGTGGATGTGTGTGGGATATCATGTGCAATACATTCAGTCTTGCAGAGTGTTTCTTGTGTGTGATACCATGTGCGATACAAGACTTATGGCAGCATGCATGTTTACTTGTGTGTGATATCACGTTCGATACAAACAGTCCTGTAGCGTATTGATGTGTGTGGGATATCATGTGCAATACGTGCAGTCCTGCAGCGTGTTTCTTGTGTGTGATAACATGTGCGATACAAGAATTATTGCAGCATGTTTACTTGTGTGGGATATCAGGTGCGATACAAATCAGCATTTAAGTCTCATCTTAAAACTCATCTGTATACTCTAGCCTTTAAATAGACCTCCTTTTTAGACCAGTTGATCTGCCGCTTCTTTTCTTTCTCCTATGTCCCCCCCTCCCTTATGGAGGGGGTCCGGTCCGATGACCATGGATGAAGTACTGACTGTCCAGAGTCGAGACCCAGGATGGACCGCTCGTCGGGACCCAGGATGGACCGCTCGCCTGTATCGGTTGGGGACATCTCTACGCTGCTGATCCGCTTGAGATGGTTTCCTGTGGACGGGACTCTCACTGCTGTCTTGGAGCCACTATGGATTGAACTTTCACAGTATCATGTTAGACCCGCTCGACATCCATTGCTTTCGGTCCCCTAGAGGGGGGGGGTTGCCCACATCTGAGGTCCTCTCCAAGGTTTCTCATAGTCAGCATTGTCACTGGCGTCCCACTGAATGTGAATTCTCCCTGCCCACTGGGTGTGAGTTTTCCTTGCCCTTTTGTGGGTTGTTCCGAGGATGTTGTAGTCGTAATGATTTGTGCAGTCCTTTGAGACATTTGTGATTTGGGGCTATATAAATAAACATTGATTGATTGATTGATCATGTGCGATACAAACCGTTCTGCAGCGTGTTGATGTGTGTGGGATATCATGTGCAATACATGCAGTCCTGCAGCGTGTTTCTTGTGTGTGACGATAACATGTGCGATACAAGAATTATTGCAGCATGTTTACTTGTGTGTGATATCATGTGCGATACAGTCCTACAGCGTGTTGATGTCTGTGGGATATCATGTGCAATACATGCAGTTCTGTAGCGTGTTTCTTATGTGTGACGATAACGTGCGATACAAGAATTATTACAGCATGTTTATTTGTTTGGGATATCATGTGCGATACAAACAGCCTTGCAGTATGTTTACTTGTGTGTGATATCATGTGCGATACAAACAGTCCTGCAGCGTTTTGATGTGTATTATAATGTGCAATACACGCAATCATGCAGCATGTTTACTTGTGTGTAATATGATGTGCGATACAAGTCATCCTGCAGCATGTTGATGTGTGTGGGATATAATGTGTGATACAGGCAGACCTGCAGCGTGTTTAATTGTGTGTGATATCATGTGCAATGGAAACAGTCCTGCAGCGTTTTGATGTGTGTGTGATATCATGGGCAATGCATGCAGTCCTGCAGTGTGTTTGTTATGTGTGATATCATTTGCGAGACCAGCAGTCTTGCAGCATGTTTACTTGTGTGTGATATGATGTGCGATACAATCAGTATTGCAGCATGTTTACTTGTGTGTGATATCATGTTCGATTCAAGCAGTTTTGCAGCATGTTTATTTGTGTATGATATTGTGTGCGTTATAAGCCATCTTGCAGCATTAGGATGTGTGTGGGTTATCACCTGCGATACTAATTGTCCTGCAGCGTGTTTACTTGTGTGTGATATCATGTGCGATACAAGCAGTCCTGCAGCATGTTTACTTGCATGTGATATAATATGTGATATAAACAGACTTGCAATGTGTTTACTTGTGTGGAATATTATGTGCGATACAAGCATTCCTGCAGCGTTTTTTGTTGTATGTGATATCAGATGGGATACAAGCAGTCCTGCAGCGTGTTTACTTGTGTGTGATATCATGTGCGATACAAGCAGTCCTGCAGCATGTTTACTTGCATGTGATATAATATGTGATATAAACAGACTCGCAATGTGTTTACTTGTGTGGAATATTATGTGCGATACAAGCAAATTCCTGCAGCGTTTTTTGTCGTATGTGATATCAGATGGGATACAAGCAGTCCTGCAGCGTGTTTACTTGTGTGTGATATCATGTGCGATACAAGCAGTCATGCAGCATGTTTACTTGCATGTGATATAATATGTGATATAAACAGACTCGCAATGTGTTTACTTGTGTGTGATATCATGTGCGATACAAGCAGTCCTGCAGCATGTTTACTTGCATGCGATATAATATGTGATATAAACAGACTCGCAATGTGTTTACTTGTGTGTGATATCATGTGCGATACAAGCAGTCCTGCAGCATGTTTACTTGCATGTGATATAATATGTGATATAAACAGACTCGCAATGTGTTTACTTGTGTGGAATATTATGTGCGATACAAGCATTCCTGCAGCGTTTCTGGTTGTATGTGATATCAGATGGGATACAAGCAGTCCTGCAGCGTGTTTACTTGTGTGTGATATCATGTGCGATACAAGCAGTCCTGCAGCATGTTTACTTGCATGTGATATAATATGTGATATAAACAGACTTGCAATGTGTTTACTTGTGTGGAATATTATGTGCGATACAAGCATTCCTGCAGCGTTTTATGTTGTATGTGATATCAGATGGGATACAAGCAGTCCTGCAGCATGTTTACTTATGTGTGATATCATGTGCGATACAAGCAGTCCTGCAGCATGTTTACTTGCATGTGATATAATATGTGATGTAAACAGACTCGCAATGTGTTTACTTGTGTGTGATATCATGTGCGATACAAGCAGTCCTGCAGCATGTTTACTTGCATGTGATATAATATGTGATATAAACAGACTTGCAATGTGTTTACTTGTGTGGAATATTATGTGCGATACAAGCAAATTCCTGCAGCGTTTTATGTTGTATGTGATATCAGATGGGATACAAGCAGTCCTGCAGCATGTTTACTTATGTGTGATATCATGTGCGATACAAGCAGTCCTGCAGCATGTTTACTTGCATGTGATATAATATGTGATATAAACAGACTCGCAATGTGTTTACTTGTGTGTGATATCATGTGCGATACAAGCAGTCCTGCAGCATGTTTACTTGCATGTGATATAATATGTGATATAAACAGACTCGCAATGTGTTTACTTGTGTGGAATATTATGTGCGATACAAGCATTCCTGCAGCGTTTCTGGTTGTATGTGATATCAGATGGGATACAAGCAGTCCTGCAGCGTGTTTACTTGTGTGTGATATCATGTGCGATACAAGCAGTCCTGCAGCATGTTTACTTGCATGTGATATAATATGTGATATAAACAGACTTGCAATGTGTTTACTTGTGTGGAATATTATGTGCGATACAAGCATTCCTGCAGCGTTTTATGTTGTATGTGATATCAGATGGGATACAAGCAGTCCTGCAGCATGTTTACTTATGTGTGATATCATGTGCGATACAAGCAGTCCTGCAGCATGTTTACTTGCATGTGATATAATATGTGATATAAACAGACTCGCAATGTGTTTACTTGTGTGTGATATCATGTGCGATACAAGCAGTCCTGCAGCATGTTTACTTGCATGTGATATAATATGTGATATAAACAGACTCGCAATGTGTTTACTTGTGTGGAATATTACGTGCGATACAAGCATTCCTGCAGCGTTTCTGGTTGTATGTGATATCAGATGGGATACAAGCAGTCCTGCAGCGTGTTTACTTGTGTGTGATATCATGTGCGATACACGCAGTCCTGCAGCATGTTTATTTGCGTGTGATATAATATGTGATATAAACAGACTTGCAATGTGTTTACTTGTGTGGAATATTATGTGCGATACAAGCATTCCTGCAGCGTTTTTTGTCGTATGTGATATCAGATGGGATACAAGCAGTCCTGCAGCGTGTTTACTTGTGTGTGATATCATGTGCGATACAAGCAGTCCTGCAGCATATTTACTTGCATGTGATATAAACAGACTCGCAATGTGTTTACTTGTGTGTGATATCATGTGCGATACAAGCAGTCCTGCAGCATGTTTACTTGCATGTGATATAATATGTGATATAAACAGACTCGCAATGTGTTTACTTGTGTGGAATATTACGTGCGATACAAGCATTCCTGCAGCGTTTCTGGTTGTATGTGATATCAGATGGGATACAAGCAGTCCTGCAGCGTGTTTACTTGTGTGTGATATCATGTGCGATACAAGCAGTCCTGCAGCATGTTTACTTGCATGTGATGTAATATGTGATATAAACAGACTCGCAATGTGTTTACTTGTTTGGAATATTATGTGCGATACAAGCATTCCTGCAGCGTTTTTTGTTGTATGTGATATCAGATGGGATACAAGCAGTCCTGCAGCGTGTTTACTTGTGTGTGATATCATGTGCGATACAAGCCGTCCTGCAGCATGTTTACTTGCATGTGATATAATATGTGATATAAACAGACTTGCAATGTGTTTACTTGTGTGGAATATTATGTGCGATACAAGTAAATTCCTGCAGCGTTTTTTGTCGTATGTGATATCAGATGGGCTACAAGCAGTCCTGCAGCGTGTTTACTTGTGTGTGATATCATGTGCGATACAAGCAGTCCTGCAGCATGTTTACTTGCATGTGATATAATATGTGATATAAACAGACTTGCAATGTGTTTACTTGTGTGGAATATTATGTGCGATACAAGCATTCCTGCAGCGTTTTATGTTGTATGTGATATCAGATGGGATACAAGCAGTCCTGCAGCATGTTTACTTATGTGTGATATCATGTGCGATACAAGCAGTCCTGCAGCATGTTTACTTGCATGTGATATAATATGTGATATAAACAGACTCGCAATGTGTTTACTTGTGTGTGATATCATGTGCGATACAAGCAGTCCTGCAGCATGTTTACTTGCATGTGATATAATATGTGATATAAACAGACTCGTAATGTGTTTACTTGTGTGTGATATCATGTGCGATACAAGCAGTCCTGCAGCATGTTTACTTGCATGTGATATAATATGTGATATAAACAGACTCGCAATGTGTTTACTTGTGTGGAATATTACGTGCGATACAAGCATTCCTGCAGCGTTTCTGGTTGTATGTGATATCAGATGGGATACAAGCAGTCCTGCAGCGTGTTTACTTTTGTGTGATATCATGTGCGATACAAGCAGTCCTGCAGCATGTTTACTTGTATGTGATATAATATGTGATATAAACAGACTCGCAATGTGTTTACTTGTGTGTGATATCATGTGCGATACAAGCAGTCCTGCAGCATGTTTACTTGCATGTGATATAATATGTGATATAAACAGACTCGCAATGTGTTTACTTGTGTGGAATATTATGTGCGATACAAGCATTCCTGCAGCGTTTTTTGTTGTATGTGATATCAGATGGGATACAAGCAGTCCTGCAGCGCGTTTACTTGTGTGTGATATCATGTGCGATACAAGCAGTCCTGCAGCATGTTTACTTGCATGTGATATAATATGTGATATAAACAGACTCGCAATGTGTTTACTTGTGTGTGATATCATGTGCGATACAAGCAGTCCTGCAGCGTTTTTTGTTGTATGTGATATCAGATGGGATACAAGCAGTCCTGCAGCGTGTTTACTTGTGTGTGATATCATGTGCGATACAAGCCGTCCTGCAGCATGTTTACTTGCATGTGATATAATATGTGATATAAACAGACTCGCAATGTGTTTACTTGTGTGGAATATTACGTGCGATACAAGCATTCCTGCAGCGTTTTTTGTTGTATGTGATATCAGATGGGATACAAGCCGTCCTGCAGCATGTTTACTTGTGTGTGATATCAGGTGCGATACAAGCAGTCCTGCAGCATGTTTACTTGCATGTGATATAATATGTGATATAAACAGACCGGCAATGTGTTTACTTGTGTGGAATATTATGTGCGATACAAGCATTCCTGCAGCGTTTTATGTTGTATGTGATATCAGATGGGATACAAGCAGTCCTGCAGCATGTTTACTTATGTGTGATATCATGTGCGATACAAGCAGTCCTGCAGCATGTTTATTTGCATGTGATATAAACAGACTCGCAATGTGTTTACTTGTGTGTGATATCATGTGCGATACAAGCAGTCCTGCAGCATGTTTACTTGCATGCGATATAATATGTGATATAAACAGACCGGCAATGTGTTTACTTGTGTGGAATATTATGTGCGATACAAGCATTCCTGCAGCGTTTTATGTTGTATGTGATATCAGATGGGATACAAGCAGTCCTGCAGCGTGTTTACTTGTGTGTGATATCATGTGCGATACAAGCAGTCCTGCAGCATGTTTACTTGCATGTGATATAATATGTGATATAAACAGACTTGCAATGTGTTTACTTGTGTGGAATATTATGTGCGATACAAGCATTCCTGCAGCGTTTTATGTTGTATGTGATATCAGATGGGATACAAGCAGTCCTGCAGCATGTTTACTTATGTGTGATATCATGTGCGATACAAGCAGTCCTGCAGCATGTTTACTTGTGTGTGATATCATGTGCGATACAAGCAGTCCTGCAGCATGTTTACTTGCATGTGATATAAACAGACTCGCAATGTGTTTACTTGTGTGTGATATCATGTGCGATACAAGCAGTCCTGCAGCATGTTTACTTGCATGTGATATAATATGTGATATAAACAGACCGGCAATGTGTTTACTTGTGTGGAATATTATGTGCGATACAAGCATTCCTGCAGCGTTTTATGTTGTAGGTGATATCAGATGGGATACAAGCAGTCCTGCAGCGTGTTTACTTGTGTGTGATATCATGTGCGATACAAGCAGTCCTGCAGCATGTTTACTTGCATGTGATATAATATGTGATATAAACAGACTTGCAATGTGTTTACTTGTGTGGAATATTATGTGCGATACAAGCATTCCTGCAGCGTTTTATGTTGTATGTGATATCAGATGGGATACAAGCAGTCCTGCAGCATGTTTACTTATGTGTGATATCATGTGCGATACAAGCAGTCCTGCAGCATGTTTACTTGCATGTGATATAAACAGACTCGCAATGTGTTTACTTGTGTGTGATATCATGTGCGATACAAGCAGTCCTGCAGCATGTTTACTTGCATGCGATATAATATGTGATATAAACAGACTCGCAATGTGTTTACTCGTGTGTGATATCATGTGCGATACAAGCAGTCCTGCAGCATGTTTACTTGCATGTGATATAATATGTGATATAAACAGACTCGCAATGTGTTTACTTGTGTGGAATATTACGTGCGATACAAGCATTCCTGCAGCGTTTCTGGTTGTATGTGATATCAGATGGGATACAAGCAGTCCTGCAGCGTGTTTACTTGTGTGTGATATCATGTGCGATACAAGCAGTCCTGCAGCATGTTTACTTGCATGTGATATAATATGTGATATAAACAGACTCGCAATGTGTTTACTTGTGTGGAATATCATGTGCGATACAAGCAGTCCTGCAGCGTGTTTACTTGTGTGTGATATCATGTGCGATACAAGCAGTCCTGCAGCATGTTTACTTGCATGTGATATAATATGTGATATAAACAGACTCGCAATGTGTTTACTTGTGTGGAATATTATGTGCGATACAAGCATTCCTGCAGCGTTTTTTGTTGTATGTGATATCAGATGGGATACAAGCAGTCCTGCAGCGTGTTTACTTGTGTGTGATATCATGTGCGATACAAGCCGTCCTGCAGCATGTTTACTTGCATGTGATATAATATGTGATATAAACAGACTTGCAATGTGTTTACTTGTGTGGAATATTATGTGCGATACAAGCAAATTCCTGCAGCGTTTTTTGTCGTATGTGATATCAGATGGGATACAAGCAGTCCTGCAGCATGTTTACTTATGTGTGATATCATGTGCGATACAAGCAGTCCTGCAGCATGTTTACTTGCATGTGATATAATATGTGATATAAACAGACTTGCAATGTGTTTACTTGTGTGGAATATTATGTGCGATACAAGCATTCCTGCAGCGTTTTATGTTGTATGTGATATCAGATGGGATACAAGCAGTCCTGCAGCATGTTTACTTATGTGTGATATCATGTGCGATACAAGCAGTCCTGCAGCATGTTTACTTGCATGTGATATAATATGTGATATAAACAGACTCGCAATGTGTTTACTTGTGTGTGATATCATGTGCGATACAAGCAGTCCTGCAGCATGTTTACTTGCATGTGATATAATATGTGATATAAACAGACTCGCAATGTGTTTACTTGTGTGGAATATTACGTGCGATACAAGCATTCCTGCAGCGTTTCTGGTTGTATGTGATATCAGATTGGATACAAGCAGTCCTGCAGCGTGTTTACTTGTGTGTGATATCATGTGCGATACAAGCAGTCCTGCAGCATGTTTACTTGCATGTGATATAATATGTGATATAAACAGACTCGCAATGTGTTTACTTGTGTGGAATATTATGTGCGATACAAGCAGTCCTGCAGCGTGTTTACTTGTGTGTGATATCATGTGCGATACAAGCAGTCCTGCAGCATGTTTACTTGCATGTGATATAATATGTGATATAAACAGACTTGCAATGTGTTTACTTGTTTGGAATATTATGTGCGATACAAGCATTCCTGCAGCGTTTTTTGTTGTATGTGATATCAGATGGGATACAAGCAGTCCTGCAGCGCGTTTACTTGTGTGTGATATCATGTGCGATACAAGCAGTCCTGCAGCATGTTTACTTGCATGTGATATAATATGTGATATAAACAGACTCGCAATGTGTTTACTTGTGTGTGATATCATGTGCGATACAAGCAGTCCTGCAGCGTTTTTTGTTGTATGTGATATCAGATGGGATACAAGCAGTCCTGCAGCGTGTTTACTTGTGTGTGATATCATGTGCGATACAAGCCGTCCTGCAGCATGTTTACTTGCATGTGATATAATATGTGATATAAACAGACTTGCAATGTGTTTACTTGTGTGGAATATTACGTGCGATACAAGCATTCCTGCAGCGTTTTTTGTTGTATGTGATATCAGATGGGATACAAGCCGTCCTGCAGCATGTTTACTTGTGTGTGATATCAGGTGCGATACAAGCAGTCCTGCAGCATGTTTACTTGCATGTGATATAATATGTGATATAAACAGACCGGCAATGTGTTTACTTGTGTGGAATATTATGTGCGATACAAGCATTCCTGCAGCGTTTTATGTTGTATGTGATATCAGATGGGATACAAGCCGTCCTGCAGCATGTTTACTTGTGTGTGATATCAGGTGCGATACAAGCAGTCCTGCAGCATGTTTACTTGCATGTGATATAATATGTGATATAAACAGACCGGCAATGTGTTTACTTGTGTGGAATATTATGTGCGATACAAGCATTCCTGCAGCGTTTTATGTTGTATGTGATATCAGATGGGATACAAGCAGTCCTGCAGCGTGTTTACTTATGTGTAATATTATGTGCAGTATCGTGAGATTTTGAGCCCAAACTTCCTTCCATCAGTGAGAGCTTTGAATGGTTGACCAAAAACGTATTTTCCACCATAATTTACAAATAAATTACTTAAAATTCCTACAATGTGAATTCCTGGATTTTTTTCCCCACATTCTGTCTCTCACAGTTGAAGTGTACCTATGATGAAAATTATAGACCTCTGTAATCATTTTAAGTTGGAGAACTTGCACAATCGGTGGCTACCTAAGTACTTTTTTTGCCCCACAGTATATATATTGAAGGCCTCATGTTTTTTTATTAATCGTAAAAATACATTTGTGTTAGTTTTCCCTGAGTTTTATCTTGAAGGCACACTTTTCCTGCACATTCCGTCTCCACTTTTTTCACGCCGTTTTTTTTTTTTAACAGCGTCTTTTTCCTGCGGCCAAAGATGAAGACGCAGTTGCACGGTGCTCTCACGCTTGCTGCTCACATCTCCACAGAGGAGCCTCGCCGTGCGCCTTGTGCTCCATGCAGATCTTTCCTCGCATTTTTTATTTCCTCTCATGACACATTAGGCGCCATTTTTTTTGCCCCGCGCCAAAACTGAGGGGAAATAAAGAGCGCCGCTGTGCACCGTGCGCCATTCGGACGGCGACGCACACGCATATATAGAAGCGGGAGTCTATATATGCCATCATCATCATCATCATCATCATCATCATCATCGCCACGTCGGCCGAGAGTTACACACCTGCAGGCCTCGGCCGATGACGGCCTGCTACCCTCAACTTTGACCCCCGCCGGACAGGACAGGAGACACACACACATGGCGTCAGGCTAAGCACGCACTCAAGCAAGCACCGAGAAGAGCGGGGAAAGGGAGGGCGTTAGCGAACGTGTGGTGAGCGCACAGAGCGAGAAGAGGTGAGAGAGGAAGAAGAAGTTGAGGCTCTGCAGAGAAAGGGGAAGAGAAGAGGACACGCCCGTAAGAAAGACCAGGAGAAGGTTACACAACACAAATCCAACATCACAACATTGGCGCCGCTTTCTATGGGCCGCCATCTTTGCTCCGTGCGGCGTGTGAAAGTTATGCAGCGTCATACCCAGCCCTCATGCAACTAACATTAGAAATATAATAACCAGGATTTGTATATAATAACCCTCATATAATAATTTGTATTTGTATATAATAACCAGCATATAATACCCAGTATTTGTATATAATAACCATCATATAATAACCAGTATTTATATATAATAACCCTCATATAATAATTTGTATTTGTATATAATAACCAGCATATAATACCCAGTATTTGTATATAATAACCATCATATAATAAACGGTATTTGTATATAATAACATAATTTAGTAAGCAATATTTGTATATGATAACATCATATAATAACTAGTGTTTGTATTTAATAACTATCATTCAATAAATATTTTTGTATATAATAACCCTCATATAATAACTAGTATTTGTATATAATAACATCATATAATAACCAGTAGTTGTATATAGTAACCATCATATAATAACTAGTATTTGTATATAATAACCATCATATAATAACCAGTATTTGTATATAATAACCATCATATAATAACTAGTATTTGTATATAATAACCATCATATAATAACCAGTATTTGTATATGATAACCATCATATATATAATAATTAGTATTTGTATATGATAACATCATATAATAACCAATAGTTGTATATAGTAACTATCATATGATAACTAGTATTTGTATATAATAACCATCATATAATAAATAGTATTTGTATATAATAACGTCATATAATAACCAGTAGTTGTATATAGTAACCATCATATAATAACTAGTATTTGTATATAATAACCATCATATAATAACCAGTATGTGTATATAATAACCATCATATAATAACTAGTATTTGTATATAATAACCATCATATAATAACCAGTATTTGTATATGATAACCATCATATATATAATAATTAGTATTTGTATATGATAACATCATATAATAACCAATAGTTGTATATAGTAACTATCATATGATAACTAGTATTTGTATATAATAACCATCATATAATAAATAGTATTTGTATATAATAACGTCATATAATAACCAGTAGTTGTATATAGTAACCATCATATAATAACTAGTATTTGTATATAATAACCATCATATAATAACCAGTATGTGTATATAATAACCATCATATAATAACTAGTATTTGTATATAATAACCATCATATAATAACCAGTATTTGTATATGATAACCATCATATATATAATAATTAGTATTTGTATATGATAACATCATATAATAACCAATAGTTGTATATAGTAACTATCATATGATAACTAGTATTTGTATATGATAACCATCATATAATAAATAGTATTTGTATATAATAACATCATATAATAAATACAATTTGTATATAATAACCATCATTTATTAAACAGTATCTGAATGAGGTTATAATAAATTAAGGGTGTTGGAATAGACCAATGATGCATGAATCGATGATTAAATGAATGAAATAATGTATGAATGAAAGACAGAAAGAATGGTGAGTAAAGTGAGAATAGGTTAGTGAATGGATAAATTGATGAATATATAAATTAATGATTGCATGAATGGGTTACAATACATTAACCAATGGATGCATGAAACAATGAATGAATAAATGAATGAATAGGGTTAAAGTAGTATTATACGCCACGACGAACACCTAGAAAGCAATTCATAGGAAAAAATAGATACCTTCCAGGGGTCTTTACCAATTACCAGCCTGACACATTTGGGAGGGCGATCACGTAAACGCAGGATACTCACAGTCGCTGTTTCTTTTAAAGTCTTAATTCTCGGACTGCATACGTAAAAATGACGATATATTCTATTGAACCCTAACAATGCGCCCAGGAAAACTTTGGAACCACGCCCATACCAGTTGGGGGAGCGCATGGCCCTAGTGCCTGCCCCAAATTTTTCAAATTTACCTCATTCAATTAAAATTGTTCCCATAATTGAAACTGGTATGCAAGACAAATTGATACAGGTTTTAAATGAAAATGAGGACTCATGCAAACCACTTCTCCCCTATGCGTGACAGAGCTTTTCTTCCTGTCACTCACACACACTCTGACATATACATACCGGTTCAAAGTTGCTGCTGTGACACAAGAAGCGAGAATTAAAAAGCGGCTCGTATTGGGCGGGTAAACATCAATATAAAATGTAATTTTATTGAATTAATTCAATTGGGTGAAATAAAAAATAAACATGCAAATTTAAAATCTATGTTTTTACAGAACATAACAAAAATACTTGTTTGGAGCTGCGGGTGAACCATACTCGCCAATCCTCCGGGATTTCCCGGGAGACTCCTGAAATTCAGCGCCTCTCCCGGAAAACACCCGGAAGAAATTTTCTCCTGAAATTCAGCCTGAGCTGGAGGCCACGCCCCCTCCAGCTCCTTGCGGAGCTGAGTGGGGACAGCCTGTTTTCACGTCCGCTTTCCCACTATATAAACAGCTTGCCTGCCCAATCACGTTACAACATCTACAGATTTGAATAAAAAACTGCACACACAAGGAGACGAAGCAGAAGAACGAGGAAGTTACAGCCATGGGGACGCCGTCTGTAATAGAGTGATTCTATGTCGTCTGTTGCCATCTCCTGGTGAATGTTGGCTATAGCGTTATGGGGTTGCCTTTTGATTGGCCAACGATTTACGTGGTGTTACGCACCTGACGGCAAGTGAGGGAGTCTGTTCTGAAGCCCACAGTAAAGAGACATAACTTATCACCTCGCCTGGTTATTGACTCTAACCCAATATATTACACCGAGCAAAATGAAGAAATAAATGGCAGAACAAAGGTTACTCAAATAGTGAAAGGTAAGTGTTATTGGGTTTTTTTAAGTAACCAGCAAGTACAGTACAGTTAGTAGAACAACTGTGTTTTTATTCCTGTGTATGTGATAGGTGCCGTCTGAAATTCAACTATTTATTTTATTTATATATATAATAAAATAAATATATATAGCTAGACTTCACTGAAAGTCAAGTATGTCATACATATATATATAATATATATATATATATATATATATATATATATATATATATATATATATATATATATATATATATATATATATATATATATGAAATACTCGAGTTGGTGAATTGTAGATGTAAATATACTCCTCCCCTCTTAACCACGCCCCCAACCGCGAGTCTTTCCCACCCCCCGACCACGCCCCCCCCACACACACACACACACCTCCCGAAATCGGAGGTCTCAAGGTTGGCAAGTATAGGGTGAACTCTGCGGGTGGGTCATACTAACAGTGACCACTAGAGGTGGTACATCGGAACACAAATTGTTGTTTTATTCTTCGAGCGTTCTCTTTAATCGACGCCCCAATTAATGAAATTGTCTCTGTTTCCCTCCAAATATGGCGTGATGGCCTTAATTACACTTTAAGCCGCGCCAGCTGTCATTGCTGAGAGCCAATGAAATTCAAATCGTACGTCGCATTACGAGAAGATTTTAATCGTGGGGGAGTGAGTAAACACAGGATGTGCAAGAAGTCGTCGTCGAGGACGTTGTTTCAGGGCAAGACAGGGCGGATGAGAAAGGTGAAAGGTCGGAAAAGCTGAGGCAGCGACGAAACAGTTTGTGACACGCAAGCAGAGAGCCGCATGCTGTTTGTGCACACTGCAGCAATTATGTCAGCATACCATTGCATAATCCATGAAGGATTATGCAACAGATATTCTGGAATCTGCCGTACTCGCTAATCCCGTTTATCAGTGGCGGCGTAGCCCAAATCAACTGATGTGTGACCTCAGACCACAAAACAAACTGATATATGATCTCAGACAACAAAATAAACTGACGTATGACTTCAGACAAAAAACAAACTAATGTATGACCTCAGACAACAAAATAAACTGACGTATGACCTCAGACAACAAAGTAAACTGATGTATGACCTCAGACAACAAACTAAACTGATGTGTGACCTCAGAAAACAAACTAAAATGACGTGTGACCTCAGACAATAACAAAATAAATAGATGTGTGACTTCAGACAACAACCTAAACTGATGTATGACCTCAGACAAGAAAACAAACTAATGTATGACCTCAGACAACAAAATAAACTGACGTATGACCTCAGACAACAAAGTAAACTGATGTATGACCTCAGACAACAAACTAAACTGATGTGTGACCTCAGAAAACAAACTAAAATGACGTGTGACCTCAGACAATAACAAAATAAATAGATGTGTGACTTCAGACAACAACCTAAACTGATGTATGACCTCAGACAAGAAAACAAACTAATGTATGACCTCAGACAACAAAATAAACTGACGTATGACCTCAGACAACAAAGTAAACTGATGTATGACCTCAGACAACAAACTAAACTGATGTGTGACCTCAGAAAACAAACTAAAATGACGTGTGACCTCAGACAATAACAAAATAAATAGATGTGTGACTTCAGACAACAACCTAAACTGATGTATGACCTCAGACAAGAAAACAAACTGATGTATGACCTCAGAAAACAGGATAAACTGATTGGTGACCTCAGACAACAACAAAATAAACTGTTGTGTGACCTCAGTCAACAACAAAATAAACTGTTGTATGACCTCAGACAACAAAATAAACTGATGTGTGGCCTCAGACAACAACAAAATAAACTGCTGTATGACCTCAGACAACAAAATAAACTGTGTGGCCTCAGACAACAAAATAAACTGTTGTATTACCTCAGACATAAAAATAAACTGATATGTGACCTCAGACAACAACAAAATAAACTGTTGTATGACCTCAAACAACAAAATAAACTGACGTATGACCTCAGACAACGAAATAAACTGATGTATGACCTCAGACAACAAAATAAACTGATGTGTGGCCTCAGACAACAACAAAATAAACTGTTGTATGACCAGACATAAAAATAAACTGATGTGTGACCTCAGACAACAACAAAATAAACTGCTGTATGACCTCAGACAACAAAATAAACTGACGTATGACCTCAGACAACAAAATAAACTGATGTATGACCTCAGAAAACCAAATAAACTGATGTGTGGCCTCAGTCAACAACAAAATAAACTGTTGTATGACCTCAGACAACAAAATAAACTGATGTGTGGCCTCAGACAACAACAAAATAAACTGACATATTACTTCAGACAACAAAATAAACTGATGTATGACCTCAGACAACAAAATAAACTGATGTGTGACCTCAGACAACAACAAAATATACTGACGTATGACCCCAGACAACAAAATAAACTGATGTGTGACCTCAGACAACAACAAAATAAACTGACGTATGACCCCAGACAACAAAATAAACTGATGTGTGACCTCAGACAGCAAAATAAACTTATGTGTGACCTCAGAAAACAACAAAATAACCTGTAGTGTGACCTCAGATGACAAAATAAACTGATGTGTGACCTGAGACAACAACAAAATAAACTGATGTGTGACCTAAGACAACAACAAAATAAACTGTTGTTTGATCTCAGACAGCAAAATAAACTGATGTGTGACCTCAGACAACAACAAAATATACTGTTGTATGACCTCAGACAACAAAATAAACTGATGTGTGACCTCAGAAAACAACAAAATAAACTGTTGTATAACCTCGGACAAAAAAATAAACTGATGTGTGGCCTCACACAACAACAACGTAAACTGTTGTATGACATAAGACGACAAAATACACTGATGTGTGACCTCAGACAACAACAAAATAAACTGATGTGTGACCTCAGACAACAACAAAATAAACTGTTGTATGACCTCAGACAGCCAAATAAACGGATGTGACCTCAGACAACAAAATAAACTGATGTATGACCTCAGACAACAATATAAACTGATGTGTGACCTCAGACAACAACAAAATATACTGACGTATGACCTCAGACAACAAAATAAACTTGTGTGACCTCAAAAAACCACAAAATAACCTGTACTGTGACCTCAGATGACAAAATAAACTGATGTGTGACCTGAGACAACAACAAAATAAACTGATGTGTGACCTCAGACAACAACAAAATAAACTGTTGTTTGATCTCAGACAGCAAAATAAACTGATGTGTGACCTCAGACAACAACAAAATATACTGTTGTATGACCTCAGACAACAACATAAACTGATGTGTGACCTCAGACAAAAACAAAATAAACTGTTGTATGACCTCAGACGACAAAATACACTGACGTGTGACCTCAGACAACAATAAAATAAACTGATGTGACGTCAGACAACAAAATTAACTGACATATTACTTCAGACAACAAAATAAACTGATGTATGACCTCAGACGACAAAGTAAACTGATGTGTGTCCTCAGACAACAACAAAATACACTGATGTGTGACCTCAGACAACAACAAAATAAACTGATGTGACCTCAGACAACAAAATTAACTGATGTATGACCTCAGACAACAAAATAAACTGACATATTACTTCAGACAACAAAATTAATTGATGTATGACCTCAGACAACAAAATAAACTGTTGTATGACCTCAGACGGCCAAAATACACTGATGTGTGACCTCAGACAACAACAAAATACACTGATGTGTGACCTCAGACAACAACAAAATAAACTGATGTGACCTCAGACAACAAAATTAACTGATGTATGACCTCAGAAAACAAAATAAACTGACATATTACTTCACACAACAAAATAAACTGATGTATGACCTCAGACAACAAATCAAACTGATGTATGACCTCAGACAACAACAAAATAAACTGACGTATGACCCCAGACAACAAAATAAACGGATGTGTGACCTCAGAAAACAAAATAAACTGATGTACGTACGACCTCCAAAAACACAATAAACTAATGTCTGACATCAGACAACCAAATGAACTGATGTATGACCTCAGACAACATAATAAACTTATTGATTGACCCCAGACAACACACTAAACTGATATGTGACCTCAGACAACAAAATAATCTGATGTATGATCTGAGATAATAACAACAACAAAACAGCAGAGCTCTCTTGTAATAATAAAGACCTTTCACTCGAGTTTCTACGGTACGTCCTTAAAAACAGCAGCGTGATCCTGTCTTGTAGAGGATCTTTGACAATCATTTTTGTAGTTAAGTAGATCATTAAAAACAGAAGAGTGGTCCTGTTATATAGAGGATCTTTGACAATCATTTTTGTAGTTAAGTAGATCATTAAAAACAGAAGAGTGGTCCTGTTATATAGAGGATCTTTGACCTGCTTCAAAACAACAGTAAGCAAAGCGAAGAATGAATGAATGAATGACTGAATGAATGACAGGACAGAGGCCATGTTCTGTTTGCAAACAGGAAATGGCAAACATTCACGACATCTGACGCCATGCTCGCCAGAAAGTTTCCACGAGGACGACGAGGCGATCGAAGCGAAACGAGCGACTGCTTGCGTCGCTTTCTTGCGCCACAAAGTCGTGGCTTTGTGTCGCACAACAGCCCGGATATAACCCAATTTCCGTTCTTTTCTCTCCAGATAACAAAATTAAACGTCAACATTCCCACGCCAAACGTCTCCTTTACGTTCTTTTCATCAGCTATATTTGTTCTAGCCACTAGAGGGCAGCAGGGACTTTGTCTAATGGGCGATCAGATTACATTAGATACTTTTTTGATTAATCAGTAATAATCATGTTAAATGACTTGTTTCGTGATAATTTATGTGCACTCCAAATAAATAATGCATTCATCCGTTCACATACGATGGATCATGTGTGGTCAGTTTTGTGATTATGGGCCCAACTTAAAGGCCTACTGATATGAGATTTTCTTATTTAAACGAGGAGAGCAGGTCCATTCTATGTGTCATATTTGATCATTTCGAGATATTGCCATATTTTTGCTGAAAGGATTTAGTAGAGAACATCCACGATAAAGTTCGCAACTTTTGGTCGCTAATAAAAAAGCCCTGCCTGTACCGGAAGTCGCAGACAATGACGTCACCCGTGTGAGGGCTCCTCACATCCTCACATTGTTCATAATGGTAGCCTCCAACAAAAATAGCTATTCGGACCGAGAAAATGACAATTTTGCCATTAATTTTAGCAAGGATTAAAGATTCGTGGCTGAGGATATTGATAGCGAAGGACTAGAAATTTTAAAAATAAAAAATTAAGTTAAAAAGAAAAGGCGATTGCATTGTGAGCGATTCAGATGTTTTTAGACACATTTACTAGGATAATTCTGGAAGATCCCTTATCTGCTTATTGTTTTAATAGTGTTTTAGTGAGATTTTAAAGATTGTAAAGACATACCTCGAGGTCGGATGGCTGCGGTGAACACGCAGTGTCTCAGAGAGACAGCTTCCTTATTTGACATGACAGCTGCTGCAGGACGATGAATAATCCACTGATGTCTCACAATTTCCCCATCCAAAAACATGCTGGTTGACGTAGAGAAAACATGTTCGCTTGACCGCTCCGCTTCACAACGAACAAATAACCCCGGCTGTGTCTCTGTGCTAAAGACAGCTGCAATCCACCGCTTTCCACCAACAGCATTGTTCTTTACAGTTGGTACAAAATGCGGCTGCTAGACTTTTGACAAGAACAAGAAAGTTTGATCACATTACGCCTGTACTGGCTCACCTGCACTGGCTTCCTGTGCACTTAAGATGTGACTTTAAGGTTTTACTACTTACGTATAAAATACTACACGGTCTAGCTCCAGCCTATCTTGCCGATTGTATTGTACCATATGTCCCGGCAAGAAATCTGCGTTCAAAAGACTCTGGCTTATTAGTGATTCCTAGAGACCAAAAAAAGTCTGCGGGCTATAGAGCGTTTTCCGTTCGGGCTCCAGTACTCTGGAATGCCCTCCCGGTAACAGTTCGAGATGCTACCTCAATAGAAGCATTTAAGTCTCACCTTAAAACTCATCTGTATACTCTAGCCTTTAAATAGACCTCCTTTTTAGACCAGTTGATCTGCCGCTTCTTTTCTTTCTCCTATGTCCCCCCCTCCCTTGTGGAGGGGGTCCGGTCCGATGACCATGGATGAAGTACTGGCTGTCCAGAGTCGAGACCCAGGATGGACCGCTCGCCTGTATCGGTTGGGGACATCTCTACGCTGCTGATCCACTTGAGATGGTTTCCTGTGGACGGGACTCTCGCTGCTGTCTTGGATCCGCTTGAACTGAACTCTCGCGGCTGTGTTGGAGCCACTATGGATTGAACTTTCACAGTATCATGTTAGACCCGCTCGACATCCATTGCTTTCGGTCCCCTAGGGGGGGGGGGGTTGCCCACATCTGAGGTCCTCTCCAAGGTTTCTCATAGTCAGCATTGTCACTGGCGTCCCACTGGATGTGAATTCTCCCTGCCCACTGGGTGTGAGTTTTCCTTGCCCTTTTGTGGGTTCTTCCGAGGATGTTGTAGTCGTAATGATTTGTGCAGTCCTTTGAGACATTTGTGATTTGGGGCTATATAAATAAACATTGATTGATTGATTAATTTATAGTCTCCATTACGCGTACGCGTCGTCATTCCGCGACATTTTTAACAAGAAACTCGCGGGAAATTTCAAATTGCAATTTAGTAAACTAAAAAGGCCGTATTGGCATGTGTTGCAAGGTTAATATTTCATCATTGATATATAAACTATCAGACTGCGTGGTGGGTAGTAGTGGGTTTCAGTAGGCCTCTAATGCGTTTCATTCGACGTAGTGAATGCTGGAGTGTGCATGCGAAGGCAGATTAGATGGCGGATAATTGCTTTACGCCGAGCTCTTTAGCTAATGGCTGGGCTGTAATGTCCTTTCCCCCCCCAGACGAAAGTGAAGGAATGGACGTGGATGCGAACATGGGAGACGACGCGGCCACTCACGTTAATGCTGTGGCCGGGAGAAATGGCTGCCCTGAGACTGCAGGACTCTCTGCATGAATTAGTGAGGAGGTGCATTGTCCTGGACAGGAAGAGCGCACAGAGGAATATTTCATGAAGATCAACATGGATGTCAGGCCTTTGTCAACATTGTTGGACAGTCTCGGGAACATGAAGCACGGCTTAGTTTGATCCATTTCTCCTTCAAGGCACGTTTTATCTTGGATGTTAAATATCAGAGGGAGAGTGTAATGTGACTTGTCCAGGGTGTACGCCGCCTTCCGCCCGATTGTAGTTTAGATAGGCGCCGGCGCCCCCCGCAACCCCAAAAAGGGAATAAGCTGTAGAAAATGGATGGAGTGTAATGCATGTTTTGCTCTTTTTTTTTATTCTACCTTACAAATTCATAAGCTCATAACTTCAAAAAACTTGACAAAATGTGTCTAACTTTTTTTTTAAGTTGGATTAAAGTAACATTTTTCAAATTATATTTTAAGTAGGTTTAATGTAATCAATTTGCTTTCTTCTCTAATTTTTATGACATTTTTTTTTTAAGTTTTCATTCATTTTGTTGCATCTCCAACTTAATAATACACAGTTTAACCAACCTACGAAAGGCATTTATTTGGGTGTGGTGTTATCAATTAGCTGCCTTCTTTCATGTTTGTTGAACTTAATTTTGTTGCATCTGCAACTTATCAAAAAAATTTTAAAAAAGCATTAAGTTCCAAGAATTGGAAAAAAAAAATTTTGGAAAATGTTGCAACACTTTTTAAGTTGCATCAAAGTATTGCATGTTATTTTTTTAATTAGGTTTAATGTAAGCAATTTGCATTTTCCTCTCATTTTTAGAACATTTTTTTCAAAAGTTTTCATTAATTTTGTTGCATCTCCAACTTAATTTTTCTGAGCTTAACCAACTTACGAAAGGCATTTAATTAGGTGTGGTGTTATCAATTTGCTGCCTTCTTTTATGTTCGTTAAACTTAATTTTGTCGCATCTGCAACTTATCACCAACTTAATTATACAAAGTTTGGGGGGAAAAAAAGCATTAAGTTCCCAGAATTAAAAAAAAATTATTCGGAAAATGTTGTGACACTTTTTAAGTTGCATCAAAGTATTGTATGTTATTTTTTAATTAGGTTTGATGTAATCAATTTGCATTTTCCTCTCATTTTTAGGACATTTTTTTTGAAAGTTTTCATTAATTTTGTTGCATCTCCAACTTAACTATACCGAGTTTTACCAACCTACGAAAGGCATTTGATTAGGTGTGGTGTTATCAATTTCCTGCCTTCTTTTATGTTCGTTAAACTTAATTTTGTAGCATCTGCAACATATCACTAACTTAATTATACAAAGTTTGGACAAATGAAAAAAAAAGCAGTAAGTTCCCAGAACTTGCAAAAATTTATTGGAAAATGTTGCGACACTTTTTAAGTTGCATCAAAGTATTTTATGTTTTAATTAGGTTTAACTTAATCAATTTGCTTTCTCCTCTCATTTTTCGGACATTTTTTAAAAGTTTTATTAATTTTGTTGCATCTCCAACTTAATTATTCTGTGTTTTACCAACCTACAAAAGGCATTTAATTAGGTGTGGTGTTATCAATTCGTTGCCTTCTTTTATGTTCGTTAAACTTAATTTTGTCGCATCTGCAACTTATCACCAACTTAATTATACAAAGTTTGGACAAATTTTTAAAAAAAGCAGTAAGTTCCCAGAACTTGCAAAAATTAATTGGAAAATGTTGCGACCCTTTTTAAGTTGCATCAACGTATTATATGTTTTAATTAGGTTTAATACAATTAAAATAGTCGTAGTTGTAATGTGTTTTTTTATTCTAAGTATCTCATTTTACAGAAAGATATTCTCAGTGTATTTGTTTATTTTCTTTTTTTACAATTTAAACTTCATTTTAAGTTTATTTAATTGTATTTTAAGTTTAATTTTAAATGTATTTAATTGTATTGGGTTTTTTTTATTTCAAGTCTAATTTTCTGTTTAATTGTATTAGTTTTTATCATATAAGCCGTATTTTAGGTGTATTAGTTTTTCTGTTTAAATACAATTTTAAGTGTATGTCATTGCATTGTTTTTTTCTATTTAAAATCAATTTTATTTGTTATATTTTTTCTATTTAGGCTTCATTTTAATTGAATTAACATGTTTATATATTCCTAACTAAACTTACTTTTATATGTATTTATTTCAATTTATTTCTTTTTGAGATGAATTTTAATTGTGTTTTATTGTTGCCTATCTATTTTCTATTTTAGTGTATTTATTTGTACGCTATTTTTCCTAATTGAAATACATTTTAATTGTAGTTTCTTTTTTTTTTCTATCCAGGCTTAATTTCAAGTGTATTTACATGTATTATTTATTCATATCGACATTAAATTTTAAATGTATTTGCTTGTAATAATTTTTGCTTGAGCTTCATTTCAAATTAACATTATTTAGTTGTATTTTTTCTATTGAAACATAAACTTAGATGTATTTAATCGTGGGTTTTTTATTTGTTTTTTATTTTATTTAAAGTATAACTAATTCTATTACTTTTTCTCTTGAAACTACATTTTTTTTTCTATGTAAACCTTTTTTTCAAAATATGTCCAGGGTGTACCCTGCCTTCCGCCCGATTGTAGCTGAGATAGGCGCCAGCGCCCCCCGCGACCCCGAAAGGGAATAAGCGGTAGAAAATGGATGGGATGGATGGATATTTATTTGTACAGTTTTCGTCAGTATCTCTCCAAAAAAGTCGTTCATTAATCAACAAACTGCAATTAATGCTCGTTTTTATTAATTCTTTGTTTTGTTTCTTTTGCAGCTATGGCAACCATTTCACGTCAGGTGGTAAAACAAGGGAAAAAAACATGCCTATGCAGATTTTAAAAGACTTATCGGTATTTTTAATCAGGCCTCGATTTTACGAGCTCTCGTCCAATTTCCTGCCTTGCTGTCTTTTAAACTTTGATGTCTATGGAAAAGGGAGTGTGAGAGGCAATGGCATAAAAGCATTATTAGTTTTATTTAAGAACTATCTTGACACTTTTAAGATAAAAAAACAAACATTAACTTCGGGGGAGGGGGTGAAAAATAATAATAGATAACTATTGAACACACTTATGATAGTGTACACTGGTTTCAGGAGTATTTATAAAACACAATTAGGTGGCAGTATCCCAAGCTAATTCTCTGTAAAATGTCTTTAAAGTGTTGGTAGTTTGAATTTATTTCTCATACATTTGATGAGGCGTCACAGGAACACTTGATAAAGGCTTTAAGATGGGGGACAGCTTGACCTTGGAGCAGTTTAGTTCACTCTGCATACTTTCCATGAGGAATGAATGTACACTGGAGCCGCACACACTCAGAAGTCCCGTTGGTACCCTCACAAACGATCAGAAATCCCAAAAGTCCTTGACTTGAAGAATCATATTGCTGCAGTAGTAAACACTTCAAAGAGTAAAATCCACTCACATTCACATCCCAGAGGATGAGCTGATGGCGAAAGAGCAGAGGAGAGAAGGGAGGGAGGGGCCAGGAGTGTGCGTTTTGGAAAAAGAGCCACTGAATGCTCTTCTCTCCGCTGTGAAATAAGTCTGCTCTGGCATATTTTCGAGAATTTCAGTCTCATCACAAATATTATTTAAGCCTTATTTTAAGTGTATGTAATTGTAATAATTGTTTTCTCTTTTAGCTTGATTTTAGGTGTATTTAACGGTATAATTTTTAAAATTTTATTTTAATTGTATTTTGTTGTATTCGTTCTGTTTTGGTTTGTATTTACATATTTTATTTATTTCTATTTACACACATTTTAAGTGTAAATAATTGTATTATTTTTTGCAAGTTGAGCTCCATTTTAAATGTACAGTATTTAATTGTTAATTGTATTTTTCATTGAAAAGTAAACTTATGTTTATCTAATTTAGTTTTTTTCTATTTTACTTCATTTCAAATGTATTTTGTTGTATATTTTTTCTATTTAGGCTTAACTTCAAGTGTAATTACATGTATTATGTATGTCTATCAACACTTAGATTTTAAGTTTAATTGTATTGGGTTTTGCTACATGAGGTTTATTTTAAATGTACAGTAGTTAATCGTATGTTTTTATTCAAACACAAATTTAGGTGTATTTAGGTGTTTTTTGTTTGTTTGTTTGTTTGTGTGTTTTATTTAATTTTGAGTATTTTTAGGTAGCTCTTCTCTCGTAAAGTGAATAAGTCTGCTCTGACATATTTTTTCAGAAGGTCAGTCTCATCACAAATACTATTTAAGCTTTATTTTGAGTGTATTTAATTGCATTATATCTTTTTCTATATCAGCTTAATTTTAAGTGTATTTTATTTAATTTTAAATATAACTGTTTTAGTTGTATGTTTTCTATTTTGGGTTAAATGTAAGTGTTTTTACATGTATTTTTTATTTTTATTTACACTTATGTTTAAGTGTGTTTAATTGTATTACTTAATTTTAAATGTACATTATTTGATTATATTTTTTCCATTTAAACAAACCAATGTGTGTTTAATTTGCTGCTTATTTTATTTCAAATTAATTTTTTACGTTTTTTTTTTTTTTTTTTCACTATTAAGGCTTCAATTTAAGTGTATTTATATGTATTATTTATTTCTATAAACACCTAATTTTAAGTCTATTTAATTGATTATTTTTTGCAACTTAAGCTTCATTTTAAATGTACATTATTTAATTATATTTTTTTCATTCAAACATAAGCAGAAGTTGCAAAAAATAATACAGTTAAATACACTTAAAACTAGGTTTGAATGTAAATAAATAATATATGTTAATAGACATAAAAAAGCCTAAATAGAAAACAAAAATGTAACTAAATACATTTAAAATTAAGTTTAAAAAGAAAAAACACATAGTTAAATACACATAAGGCATAAACTTATGTGTATTCATTTGTTTGGGTTTTTTATTTTTAAACTTAATCTAAAATGTGTTTAGCTGTATGTTTATTTCTATTTAGGCTTAATTTTAAGTATTTACATGCATTCTTCATTTCTTTGTACACTTAATTTTAAGTGTATTCAATCTAAATATTTTTTTCTACTTAAGCTGAATTTTAAATGTACTATATTTAATAGTATTGTTTCTGTTCAAAAATAAATGTAGGTGTGGTTAATTGTATTTTTATTTCAATTTGATTATATATAAATCTACAATTTTTAGGGTTATGGTTATACAATAAAATAAAACAATTAAACGCACTAAAACATAAATATGAATATAAATAAATAATACATGTAAATACAGTTCAAACTAAGCTTGAATAAAAAATACAAAAAATAATTAGAATTTAAATACAATTAAACACACTTAAAATTAAGCTAAAATATAAAAATAAATAATACAATTAAATACACTCAAAATAAAGCTTAAATAGTATTTGTGATGAGACTGAACTTCACAAAAACATGTCAGAGCAGACTTATTCACAGTGAAGAGAAGAGATACCTAAAACTCTTTAAATGTAATCAAAAAACAAACAAAAAAACAATTAAATATACCTAAATTTACGATAAATACTGTACATTTCAAATTAAGCTAATAATGCAAAAATCAATACAATACACTTAAAATCTATGTGTTGATATAGACATAAATAATACACTTGAAATTAAGCCTAAATAGAAAAAGTATACAACAAAATACATTTAAAATGAGGTAAAATATAAACAACCCAAAATGGCATAATGTACATGTATTCTTTATTTCTATGTACACTTAGTTTTAAGTGTATTCAATTGAAATAATTATTGCTACTTAAGCTTGATTATAAATGTACTGTATTTAATGGTATTTTTCTGTTGAAAAATAAATGGAGGTGTGTTTAATTTTGTTTTTTTATTTCAATTTAATGATATCTAATTCTACCATTTTTAGGGTTAGGGGTCATATAATGTTTAGAATAAGTCTGCTCTGGCATTTTTTCCCGAAAAGCCGGGTCTCATCCCACTTAAAACTTGCTGTGGCTCGAAGCCTGCTTGGTCCAGTCTTCCATACTTGTGAGTAATGTCCATCCATCCATCCATCCATCATCTTCCGCTTATCCGAGGTCTGGTCGCGGGGGCAGCAGCCTAAGCAGGGAAACCCAGACTTCCCTATCTCCAGCCACTTCGTCTAACTCTTCCCGGGGGATCCCGAGGTGTTCCCAGGCCAGCCGGGAGACATAGTCTTCCCAACGTGTCCTGGGTCTTCCCCGTGGCCTCCTACCAGCTGGACGTGCCCTAAACTCCTCCCTAGGGAGGCGTTCGGGTGGCATCCTGACCAGATGCCCGAACCACCTCATCTGGCTCCTCTCGATGTGGAGGAGCAGCGGCTTTACGTTGAGCTCCTCCCGGATGGCAGAGCTTCTCACCCTATCTCTAAGGGAGAGCCCCGCCACACGGCGGAGGAAACTCATTTCGGCCGCTTGTACCCGTGATCTTATCCTTTCGGTCATGACTCAAAGCTCATGACCATAGGTGAGGATGGGAACGTAGATCGACCGGTAAATTGAGAGCTTTGTCTTCCGGCTCAGCTCCTTCTTCATCACAACGGATCGGTACAACGTCCGCATTACTGAAGACGCCGCACCGATCCGCCTGTCGATCTCACGATCCACTCTTCCCCCACTCGTGAACAAGACTCCTAGGTACTTGAACTCCTCCACTTGGGGCAGGGTCTCCTCCCCAACCCGGAGATGGCATTCCACCCTTTTCCGGGCGAGAACCATGGACTCGGACTTGGAGGTGCTGATTCTCATTCCGGTCGCTTCACACTCGGCTGCGAACCGTAATGTACTCCTCGCTAATAGTCTTTTTTTTCAAAACTCCACAGCTATTCCCTCCTTCTTTCCAAGGTGGTCTGCTCAATTTTTACGAACCATACCAACTTAGCAAAATGGACAAAAGTTGTGAAAAAGCGACATTTTTTTTTTTCAAAAAAGGCACTACTAGTCAGCAGTGACTAGTAGTGTACTGCAAAGCGCGGCAAGTGACGTGGTTTTGGCTCCGCCTCCTCACTGAAATACTGTGCCCTGCATTATTTCCTGCAGGCGGGGCATTAAATGAATGAATGAATGAACGAATGGAGCGTTCGCTCACTAAAAGTTGGTAAATCGAGGTTCCACTGCACTTTCAAATGTGTGATACTCAAAGTTAACACCAGGGGATGATTCTTTGAGGAACTCGCTTCAAAACAACACCGGCGAGCGTGTCAACGCGGCAAAATCGCACCCGTCGCGTGTCAGCATCCCGAGGCAACAGGAGCGGGACTCACCTTGGAGCGCCATGAGGAGGACCAGAGGCACCAGCGCCCGTGTTGCAGGCATCTTCTCACGCAGACGAGCACGCAACCTACAGGTGCACGAGAAAGGTCCAGAATGAAGAAGGGAGGCTGGGTGCGGCTCCCTCTATCACCCCCCTGAGGGAAGAACACAAAGGAGGCGTGGCAGGAGTCCTCACCTCCCCCCAAAAATCCCAACGCTTCACAGCTGCGGTCCGGTCTGAGCCCCAAACGTGTCAGGTTGCACCAGTCCTGGTGTCACGTTTCTTTCCACCAGTGGGCTCCACCTCTTCTTCTCCTGGAGCGAAGAAGGCCGATGCGATGGAGATGAAAGGCACAGGTGTTGGGGGAGCCTGCCCTGCCCACAAATAAAGCGACACTCAGTGATTCTGGTCCCTCTTTACGGTGCAGGTCACACCAGCCTGAAAGGGGAGCGTTTAAACGCCTCAAGCAAATATCTGCATCGCCTTCTGGTGGAACAAAAACCTAGAATATTTGTCGTTTTTGAGTGGAAAGTGCACCTGCTAGCGGTGATCCAGAGGGGGCTGCATCCCATCCAGGGGGCAGCATCACCGTTGAAAAGATCCTGATCCTAAACAAAGCCTCCTCGGCCTTTCCGATCAGGTAAGGAGGCGTGCAGGTGCATGCGTAGAAGCGCACGTCCTCCCCCTGGAGATGTAGACGGTCGCCCCGGCCGCTTTGGACTATAGACGCCAGGAGAGGGAGGACACAACAGAGCAGGAGCCGGAGATGACACATGAGAGGGGAGAGGAGGGGAGGGTGTGATGCAATGCAGCAGAGGCGGAGGAAGGAGAGGTAGCCAAGCGTTGTCACGGCAACAGGGATTTTCCTGTTTTCCAAGTCCTCCACATGATTTATTATTGACTGCTGTTCATTTGGGTGTTAAACACAATAAATATTGGGTCAGTTTATGTGTTGGCGATTGGATTTTATTTTCAAGAATGGAAATAAAAGTAATAATTTTAAAATTAAAAAAATAAAAATGATGTATATTTTGGATTTTCAAAGTAAAAGCGGGGACTATGGTAAATGTATTTGAAGCCTTATTTATTTTAGATATAGCACCAAGATAACTGTAATCTACAGAAATCTATACAGTATGTTCATTCCAACAGAAACAAATAAAAAACAGACCCAAAGTGTATTATTTATGTTTAGAGTTCTCCAGGCCGGAAGAAGCAAGTTCAAGACGGACCGTGGCCTGGCCAGTAAGAAAATACTATGTTTGGTATCATGTTGCCTGATCAAATCCCCCCCTTTTCCTTTTACTTTTGTGTTATATGTGCATAGAAAAATACTTTATGTGTAGGACTCCAAAGACATTTCAGCCAGACACATGGGCAGTGTATTACTATCCCCGTTTTTATTTTGAAAATAAAAACTTCCGGTGTCAGAATTAAAAAAAAACAAAAAAAAAAAAACATCCGTTTTGGTCTGTTTTGCCGTTTCTGTTTACTAGAAATGTTAATGTTACTCATATGAAATATAAAAGGGAAATAAAAAAAATAGATTAAGATGTTATTACTTTTCGACACTAAAAAAAAAATCTTGGTTTTTTAAATTTTCTTTTTTTTAATAACATTCAAATAAACCAGTCGTTTTTTTTGTTTTTTTTAATAAATGTCCACTCTTGAAACAAACATTAAATGACCAGGACATATACTTGGGATGCTGATTTATTTTTGTTTACCACAATAGAAACAATTTACCGGTCCATCTTTGTTCCCATCCTCATATATGGTCATGAGCTTTGGGAATATGTACTGAACTGTGCAATCTACTAATAAAAGTTTAATCAATCAATCAAAAACCCATGCAATAGCACTAATGACTGCTTGTGGGAAGTCAAGGATCAACAATCTTGTTATTACGAACGAGTCTGTGGCAAAAAGGGCGAATAATTCACGTTTCTTAACATTCCTTCGTTTAACGTAGTTGTGTTCCAGACATCCATCCATTTTCTAGACAGGTTTTGTTGTTTGTTAATTCAGATACCTTCCAGAAAGTCGAGCAGTAATGGAACTTCATTACCCATAAATCCATACGGCGACGTGTTACGTCATGACGTCATTCCCCACTCCGGGAAAAAATCCAAGATGGAGGATATCATCGCTGTAGAAAAGAGCCCGGTAGGAATATTTCTCGTTTTACGCTAACATTGTCCCCTGTTTCTGTGATACGCTTCTATAAATTTAAGCGTTTATTTTTTTGGGCGTCAGTGTATTTTTTTAATTTGTCTGTTGGCAGCTCTCGGTGGCCCGTGAACAATAAGAAACGTAAAAAGCTGCCAATTCATTCTGTTGCTATGTCATGCAAGTTAGCCGTTAGCATTAGCATTGATGCTTCTAGTACAGAGTGAATAAATGTATTCAAGCAAACACGATTCACTATTTTAAATAGATAAAGTCAAAAGTGTTACTGGTGTTTGGGGATTGTCAAAACTTTGAATTCGTCGACTTTTGACGCTATCATTCGTGGCTAGCTGTCAGTGAGCTACTTAGCTAGGTAAAAGTCAATGTTTGTTGTGTATCCATCCATTTCCTGTATATATATATATATATATATGTGTGTGTGTGTGTGTATATTTATATATGCGTATGTGTGTATATATATATATGTATGTATGTATATATATATGATATGTATTTATGTATATATATGTGTATGTATGTATATATATATATATATGTATGTATGTATGTATGTATGTATATATATATATGTATGTATGTATGTATATATATATATATATGTATGTATATATATATGTATGTATGTATATATATATATATATACACATACATACATACATACATACATATATCTATATATATGTATATGTGTGTATGTATATATATATATATATATATATATATATATATATATATATATATATATATATATATATGTATGTGTGTGTATATATATGCGGCGGCGGCGATGACCAAGAAGAACTCGGAGTTGGAATATAATTACAACACTTTATGTACATATTTATATACATATTTATATATTATTTATATAATATGTAACCACAAGCTCCATTAACAGACAGAGTCCCATTGCTTTTATGAGCGGTCGAGCGAGTCAAAAGACGAAAAAAATGTTTTATTTGACGCGGCCATAATTCTTTCGTGGCGGGCCGCCACAAATAAATGAATGTGTGGGAAACCCAGTATATATACATACATACATTTTCTACCTATTATTTCCTTTGGGGTGGCGGGGGGTGCCGGAGCTGTCACGCTAAATTTCTTCCCCCCTACAAACACCCCCCCCCAATTTACCTCCGGGGTCACGTTTCCTCACGTTTCCTCTTACGTCATCCCATAGCTTGTATTTGTAAATAGTTGTATTATTTTTATAATATAGTGTTATATTTTTATAATATAGCGTTATATTTTTATAATATAGCGTTAACAAAACGTCTGTATTAATCGGACAAATTAACTTGAGGCTATTCCTGTCTATTAGTCAATTGGTAAAAATATTTGCGTGGTAACTACAACCAAAGTATCTAGCTAGCTAGCAAGCTATGAGAGGTAAAACACAAAACAAAATATGAATACGTTTTAACAATGAAAATAGTTACATCCTTAAGCAACAAAACTACAAAGAACAATATTTGCAAATGAGAGATGAGAAGGAATAGAGAATTTTTTTATCGTGTTAATCGATTTCTTTAGATTCCAGCGACGGGCAGTCAAAGCCGAAGTGTGACGTAACAGGAAACGTGTGACGTAAGAGGAAACATTACCCCTGAAGTAAATGGGGGGGGGGTTGTAGGAGGAAAGAAATTTGACGTGACAGAGCCTATCTCAGCTGCATTCGGGCAGAAGGCGTTGTACACCCTGGACAAGTGGCCACCTCATCGCGGGGCCAACACAGATGGACGGACAACATTCACACTGTAGTACAAATTAAAATGAAGAGTAGTTTGATGATCGTTTTAATGAAGGATCAATGTTTGTGTTTTTGTGTTAGTAAATTAAAGCAGTGGTTCTCAAATGGGGGTACGCGTACCCCTGGGTGTACTTGAAGGTATGCCAAGGGGTACGTGAGATTTTTAAAAATTATTCTAAAAATAGCAACAATTAAAAAATCCTTTATAAATATATTTATTGAATAATACTTCAACAAAATATGAATTTAAGTTCAGAAACTGTGAAAAAAAATACAACAATGCAATATTCAGTGTTGACAGCTAGATTTTTTAATGGACAAGTTCCATAAATATTGATGTTAAAGATTTCTTTTTTTGTGAAGAAATGTTTAGAATTAAGTTCATGAATCAAGATGAATCTCTATTACAATCCCCAAAGAGGGCACTTTAAGTTGATGATTACTTCTATGTGTAGAAATCTTTATTTATAATTGAATCACCTGTTTATTTTTCAACAAGTTTTTAGTTTTTTTATATCTTTTTTCCCCAAATAGTTCAAGAAAGACCACTACAAACGAGCAATATTTTGCACTGTTATACAATTTAATAAATCAGAAACTGATGACATAGTGCTGTATTTTACTTCTTTCTCTTTTTTTCAACCAAAAATGCTTTGCTCTGGTTAGGGGGTACTTGAATTAAAACAATTTTCACAAGGAGTACGTCACTGAAAAAAGGTCGAGAACCACTGAATTAAAGGATAACGTTACTAAATGTTTGTGTTTTTGTTGTTCCATGCAGGACGAGATGCCGGCAGTTTTGAACTCCAGACCGCAGACAGGTCTGTCCTTTTTGGCACCAGAACCAGAAGATATTGAGGATCTGTATAGTCGATACAAGGTCAGACCCAATCCACTTTCACACCAGAACTTACACAAAATATCAATCCGTAGATATTTGAAGTCCCTCTGCCTGCAGGGTCCGTTAAAAAGATGTCTGGTGCTGTCACATAACAACAGGCATTTTTTCCACGAAAAGTTCAGGAACTTTAAGCTCATGTAACCGTTACTTCTACAAACTAAATGTTCTTGTAGAGTTGTGTGGTTTGTGTTTCCACATTTCAGGGAGTTTATACAAATCAGGCTGACGTATGGAGGAGTGGTACAGCATATTTATACACTGATACCATGTAAACAAACAGACAATATTAGGTCATATTTATTTTTATTAAAGTTTAATTACATGAAATACAAATCAATAATATATTAAATGATGGGATTTAAAAACAAATTGTACTGGATTTTCCATAAAAATTCAGGCTTTTGTCCTCAGTGTCCAACAGTCTGAAAGTTGTACACTCAGATTAATTAATAAGGGTCTGGCAAGTCTTTATTGTCTATTTCAGCTGTAAATACAATATTATATATATATATATATATGTATATATATACATATATATATATATATATATATATATATATATATATGATGTCAGTGTTATTCTCATGGCGACAACATAAACGCATCAAATTTAGCGTTACCTTTTTAGCATTCAGTTCATTTAGGTTGAGACGAGTAACTACGTAAATGGCGAGTGACTGCCTACTTTTACCATGTGTATAAAGGCATATAATGAATATTTGATGTGATTTACCTTTTGTTCCACTCATCCTTCATTCAACATTTCTCTTCCAACTACAAGGTCAGAGTTTAAAGTCCGGCTGAATATTTTATATTTCTCTGTAAATATTTATAAATAGTCCGTCCACTTCTCGTAGTTTGCACATTGCAATGAAGTTTGTTAAGGACAATAAACAGCATTAAACTGCACTGTCAATAAACAAGCCGTTTCGCATGCTGTAATGGCAGTTAAAACTTGGAATACTAAGTTTTAGGAACGCCCCCAACTGTGTTCCACCAATTAGCGGTCGACAACACAGCCTGCCCCTCTAGAGTTCTCGCTAATTAGGACTAAATATAGTTCCGGAAGAACTAAATCTACCCTGGTAGTTTTTGGTTGATATACAGAGGGGACTTTATTTACCCAGGTAAAAATGAAAGTTCTTGTTAAAGTTCATGAGGAACTAAATCTACCTTGGTCGTTTTTGGTGGAAAAACGGGAACTTTATTTACCTGGTAAATAGGAAAGTTCCTGAAGAACTAAATCTACACAGGTAGTTTTTGGTGGAAACTAAGGGGGGAACTTTATTTACCCGGGTACATAGGAAAGTTCGTGTTAAAGTCCCTGAAGAACTAAATCGACCTTAGTGGTTTTTGGAGGAAACACCAGAGAAACTTTATTTACCCTGGTAAATAGGAAAGTTCCTGAAGAACTAAATCGACACAGGTAGTTTTTGGTGGAAACAAAGGGGGGAACTTTATTTACCCAGGTAAATAGAAACGTTCCCGTTTAAGTTCCTAAAGAACTAAATCTATTTGGGTAGTTTTTGGTTGAAACACAAGGGGAAGTTTATTTGACTGGGTAAATAGGAAAGTTCCTGTGAAAGGTCCTGAAGAACAAAATCTACCTGGCAGTTTTTGGTGGAAACACAGGGGGTACTTTATTTACCCGGGTCAATGGGAAAGTTCCTGTGGCAGTTTCCTATTGTAAACACACTCACGGCCTTGAAATGCAACACTGCCACCATTCCCTGCTTTTCTCAAGAAAACAATCGATCCTTCACTTTGTGGTTGCAGAAGCTGCAGCAGGAGCTGGAGTTTCTGGAGGTGCAGGAGGAATACATTAAAGATGAGCAGAAGAACCTGAAGAAAGAGTTCCTCCACGCACAGGAGGAAGTGAAGAGGATACAGAGCATCCCGCTCGTCATTGGCCAGTTCCTAGAAGCCGTGGACCAGAACACTGCCATTGTTGGCTCCACCACAGGTACTGATATCCCGGTATTTTTAGGTTGTATCGTGGCATACGATGTAAGTCGGCATTTTAAACAAAACGTTCAATGTGTTTAGTTTAAACTCAACACTACGTTACTTTTACTATCAGTTTTCTGAACATTTCTTTTTTAAAAGTTATTAATTATAGTTCCATGTTACTTAACAAAAAAGTTATTAATTACTAATTGAATTACTATTTAATATATGTACCTAATTACTAGGTAAATTAATTAAAGAGTTACATTAAAAAAAAAATCCCAAATGACCTAAACTGACTACAACAAGAAATCTGTTGAAATTAGCACCCGACCCATTATCTGCCCAGCCAATTATCGACACTATTTGGCAATTTGACGTATACCGGTATCAACATTTTTTTTATCGGTATCTGCCTTTTTTTTGTTTTTACAACTACAACACAACTACATCAGCAGATACAATATATACGCACACTCTTAAAAAAATAGGGAAGTCAATAGTAATTACTGCTCAAACACCAGTCCTTTTGCCCTGCATGAGAAACGTTTTCGGGAGCCCTGTTGTTTTTAATTCATTTAAGAATTAAAAATGTATTTTGTTTAATTCAATAAAAAAAACTTTATTTGTCCCTGGGGACAATTAAGAGGCCCACAGAGCAGTCAATGAGCGTCAAGTTTAAGTTAAAACACAAAATTACAAGTTGAATACAAAATTTAAGTATAAATGAAGGAAATTAAGTTAATTATATTCATACCCATATCTACCTCTTTAAGCTACACTTAAACCAGTTTGGGTGGCACTGGATGCAGGTGGGTAAAGTGTCTTCCCCAAGGACACAACTGCAGTGACTAGGATGGACTGTAGTGCAGTAATAGTAATTCAATTAACATATATACATACATACATACAGAGCTATGTGCAAGTAGACGGATATTAGATGATAAATTAAATGTGGTGCAGGGCACATGATAAAACGACGGATTAAAATTAAAAAAGAGCTATATAAATAGAATATAAGGTAATATAATAATAATAATATAAAGACTAAAGTGATTGTAGTGCATGAAGTCCACTGTAAGCATTGCAAAAAGGTTCAAGGGTTAGTCAATTATCAATAATTATACCCAAATAGGTTTTGATATCTGAAAAGGCATTCATCTGAGTTCTTGTGAGAATTCTTTCCTAGTCTGCTCAGCTGTGTTCATAGCTGCACTCACAACCACGCCCCCTTTCTTTCCTTCCTAATTTTAATGCATTGATGGTCGCCCACTGGACATCTCTGCTTCTGGTCACCTTTCAAATCTTTACAACTTTTGTTTTTCTTTCCTAGCGTCCTCCTGCCATTTGTTATTTGCTACTGCAGCTATGCAGTTGCACGACAAACCTCTTGTTTGCAGCAATTGGACCGTGGGATCATTTAAAGGAGCGCGCAGAGTTTCATGTGCTGTGATTCAATCAAATGATGCGACAGAGATGGATGGACGACTAAAAAGCTATCGCTGCCAAAAATCTAAACTTTGTGTAAATATAAGAAATGATTATAGAAGTAAAGACAAGCAGGCAGCAGCTCACACATTCTCATACTTTCTGTGACATCCAGGAAGAAATTATGTCAGCCACATCAGGAAAAATGTTCCAACTCTAATCTATGTGAAGGAACCCAGAATTGAAATTTTACAAAATGGACTAGATGAGTCATTGTGATGTCGAGAAATGACATATTTTTTTTACCAGTTTAAGGAGATTTTTCATGTTTAGAAATGCAAATGTTGATGCTCCTCTTAGACACACGTAAAAAATATGTAATTTTTTTTCTGCTCCTAAATTAAACACATTCGCGCCACAAAAAATATTGTTGTGCCTGATCCCACTTTTCTTAAGAAATCATGTTAAAAAAACAAGATAAAGTGTATACTATTTCTGTTTGTATAACTTTTGGTGCAAATGAATATCGGTTATCCAAGGTCCTTGTGACTACTAATAATCGGAATTGGCCCTAAAAAAACATATCGTCGATCTCTAGTTGAAATAGCTGCACATGCAAACATTCTATTTTTACAGTATATAAATTCTTTATCCCATCAGGTGTCTGTTGAGAGAAAGAAGAAGTTGTCTTCTGCATGCCTGCATTTAATAATTCAGAGCGGAGGCCATGTTTTAAATGTGTAATGAGTTATTTTTGCTCTGTGGGCTTTTGCTCACCTTCCAGGGTCCAACTACTACGTGCGCATCCTGAGCACCATCGACCGAGAGCTCCTCAAGCCCAATGCCTCCGTAGCCCTGCACAAGCACAGCAATGCCCTCGTCGATGTGCTACCCCCCGAAGCCGACAGCAGCATCATGATGCTGACGTCAGGTAACGCCGCTGCACCATCCGGAGGAGAAACAGTCATATGGTTCATTTGTCATCATGTGTTTGCGCCCACAGATCAAAAGCCCGATGTAATGTACGCTGACATCGGCGGCATGGACATTCAGAAACAGGAAGTCAGGGAAGCTGTGGAGCTACCACTCACGCATTTTGAACTCTACAAGCAGGTCCGAAATCACAACAGGGGACATTTCAGCATACATTTTGCATATATGTCCTCATTGCAGTGATGAATTATTTATTGTCTCTCTCATACAGATTGGCATTGACCCACCCAGGGGAGTCCTCATGTACGGACCTCCAGGTTGTGGGAAGACTATGTTGGCCAAGGCTGTGGCTCACCACACCACAGGTACGTACTTGCACACATGATGTCATCACTAAAAAAGTAGGACGTGACGATTATGACAGAAATAATAATCAAGATTACCATATTTTCCAGACTATAGAATGCACCGGTATAAAAGCCGAACCCACAAAATAAAAATAAAAAATATTCCCCATACATTAGTTGCACTGGACTATAAGCCGCAGCTATATACGTTGTGAAATAATTATTTGCTAATAAATATTCTGTAAATGTTTATTTCAGTACCTTTTATTTTTTTCCAAACGGTTTCTGTAACACAGCAGTAAAACAGCTGATCAAACAAAACAGAATTCATTGTCATGGACCCACTAGCTTCAGAAGCCAGCTCTCCAATCAGCTAAACAGACTTAATAACTCCACGCTGACGTTTTGGTAAGTTTGTAAAACTGAAACAATACGAAAAAAATGCTATTGTAAGTTAATAATACCAACACAGACGCTAGCGTCATTACATTATGATAGCACGTTGCAAATACTGTATGCATGAAAACACTCTTACAGACATCACACATGGGACGGTTTAGTAAGTAGGAATTGTTTTAGTTATTGTAAAACTTCAAAAACATTGCTTGGAGTGATGAATGAAGACTCCATATGAGTAGAAACAGGGCTGTAACTAGAATTTGAAAAACACCATGGTCAAAATATGGTCCAAGGGGAGCTTTGGAAGGTTGAAATCATGGCTATCCCAGCACCATATGAATACTTTTACCTTGAGCAACACAATGAACAATCCGTTTTTTTTATTGCTATGCTGAAGTTTAGCTTGTTAACCCTTAGATGCACGAGTGACTGGACCCTACACTCTTCCACAAGTGGGTCAAAAATGACCCATGTTAGAATCAACGTGTTTTCATGCCATTTGTTGTCATTTTGGTGAAGAATAATCACTTGTATAATATTTTGTAATATATTTAGGACCACACAAGAATGATTTCATGTTTAAAATATCTTTATTCTTCACTTTTCTTCATCACAATTTAAAACAAAATTACCCAGAACAGCAATAGAAAAAATGTGAACATCCATTGTGTGTGCGTGTGTGTATGTATGTCCAGTCATTGACAGTTCCTCTTTCTTTTCCCTGTTTTGCCTTGTCTCATCATTGTATGCAGTTCAGACAAACTACCTGTTTCTGGTTGTGATCATTGCACACAGGTACATTGCATTTCCCACAACTGTTGTTAACTTTGCGATCTGTGTTACTTGGGCAGATCTGACACCTCTTTCTCTTTGGTTGGCCCTGTCTGCTTCTCTCCTGTGGCTGGATTTTGGCTTTTGTCACCCCACACCTTTCCATTGCTTCAATAATCGGGGTTTGCAGTTGGGGGCAGCCTTCCAGTCGACTCCTCATGTGTGGGGCGACAAGCTCCTTTGACAGCTCTTTGAGGAAGATCCGTCGTGCATTGGTGATGTCGCTCTTGAAATCTGGGTGCTGAGCCGTGAAAAAGGTGTAGGAATTCAGGGTGGCGATGTCAATTATGTTGTACCACAACACCATGGGCCACCTCTGTGTTTGGCGCTTGCAGGTGTAGGTTCCAACCATCTGGTCAGTGGTGTCTACACCTCCTTTCGTCTTGTTGTAAAATGTGATCACTTCTGTTTTTTTCTTTCTGCTATTTTCATCCACTACTTTGTCGTGGTGCATCGTGCTCAGGAGCACAACAGCTTTTGCTTTCTTTCTGACATAGCTGACCATGGTAAGGCTGTTGTTGAATCCAAACTCTGTGCTGTGAACCTCCCTGGACTTGGAAGGCTTCATCAGAGGAGGGATGTCTGGCTTGTTCATACGTAGAGTCCCCACAATAGTGAGATCCTTCTCTAGAAGATGCTGTGCAAGAGGCACACTGGTGAAAAAGTTATCCATTGTGATGTTGCGACCTGTGTTTCTAAATCTACCACACAACTCCTTGACAATGTTTTCCCCCAGATTCTTCTGAACTTCTTCACCTGGTTGTCTCCCTGTGTAAACTATACCATCTATTGCATAGGGGATGCGTGGATCACAAACCCAGAAGATCTTTAGGCCGTACTGGGGGGGCTTGCTTGGCATGTACTGTAAGAACTTGCACCTACCCCTGAATGGCACAAGCTGTTCGTCCACAGTGACACAATCACTGGGGATGAATCGCTGTCTGCAGTTGACCAGGAACAGGTCCCATACATAGCGCAAGGCTGCCATATGGTCTGTTTCCAGTCGGAAGGCTATGGTCCTCTTATCATCGAAGCGCAAGGTACGGCGAATGTCTTCAAATCTTCCAACAGCCATAGTGGCCTTGTACATAAGATTATGTAGAGGACTCCCAAAAAGCTCACGGACTGAAACATCCCAGTTCTTCTCACTTCCTGCAAGCAGGGTCAATCCAATGAAGGCCATGAATTCATCTTTAGTGACATTTGTCCATTCTTTTCTTCTAGCTGTTGCTACTCTCCGTCCTTCCAAGTTTGTGCACTTCATCACCTCTTGTATTATATCATCAGTGATAGAGAGCTCCCATGCATCCTTTGGTGAGACAGTGGTGCTAAGCCCTTCTGCAGGCCCTGACCGACTTCTGATGATATTGTGGCTCTGTGTTCTACCCTGGGTGGGAGGTAACTCGCTCCAGTAAGAGCCCTTCCGACTCATTCTGTTGGACATGATATTTTCTTCTTCAGAGGACACCGAAGAGGAATCTTCTGAGTCAGATTGATCCTGTTCAGTTGGATTTCCAGGTGGACGAATGCCACTGCCACCTGGACAATAGTCTGGGTCCTCATCATCAGAAATTTCAGACTCTGAGTCCAACCCCGTTATCGCCTCTCCATCATCCAGTATCTGTAGGACCATTTCCATTGTGTATTTAGCAGCCAAGACACCTTTATGAAGAAACATGAGAGTAATGTTTTCAATAGATCAATATGTAGCACTCACTTACACACACATACACACTAAATACCATATAGTAATGCTAGCTAGCTAGTGTTAGCTAGTTGTAAAGTAGGCTAATTTATTGATGAATAATACTAACACTCTTACACACGCACAAACACAATTCAAATAGTGATGTTAGCCAACTTAGTTAGCTAGCTAGTGTTAGCTAGTTGTAAAGTAGGCTAATTTATTGATGAATAATACAAACACTCTCACACGCACAAACACAATACAAATAGTAATGTTAGCTGACTTAGTTAGCTAGCTAGTTTTAGCTAGTTATAAACTAGGCTAATCCGTTGATAAATAAAAGCAGTGAATAAGTCATGAAAGACACACACACACAATACTATATGACAATAATACTTACATGTATCAGCTCTTGCTGTGTAAAATAGTCTTCCTGAAGGGTCAAACTTCTGATATAGTCCATGTGGTCCACAATTTATTTATTCCAGACAGCCACAGCTGATAAGAATGAAAGGTTCCCATTGGATTCCAAAGAAAATGCATGCGGGTCATTTGTGACCCACTTATGGAAGCTTGGGGTAGTAGTACAAAAACTAAAATTTCTTAAAATTTTTAAAAGGTAAGTTACAAATGTAAATGGAATTATGTCAAAAACATGTTTTTTGAGGAATACCTGGAATATGAAATGTTAAAAAATTTTCATTACAAAGATATTTCAAGAAAAAAACCTCACCGGGTCATTTTTGACCCACTTATGCATCTAAGGGTTAAACAATGTTATAATCATTGAAACATAAGTTTGAAACCTTTACTTCATATTCAACTTCGACAAGGATGCGAACCCCAGATCTTCTGCTTTGCATGGTAAGTACTAGTGACCGGAAGTTCATGGGTGAGATTTGTTGTCCCTATATTATTATCAGTGACAGAGCATGACGTGGCCAGGAATACCTTAGGGGTCAAATTTTAAATGAAGCCCCTTGTCATTCAATAATTTACATTTGACGTGCGTTTCGTGACGCAAAACTGGCCCCTGTGTGTGGTGGTTATTGGTCCAAACATGCAAGGACTGCCTCTGCGAAACACATGCCCCCCAATTCTACTGTTAGGACTAAAAAGAAGTACTTTTGCAGGATCCCTCTGTAAATTATATGTGTTTTTTGTCCCTGTCACCAGCGGCCTTCATCCGTGTGGTGGGCTCTGAGTTTGTGCAGAAGTACTTGGGTGAAGGTCCTCGCATGGTGCGCGACGTCTTCCGCCTGGCCAAAGAAAACGCCCCCGCCATTATCTTCATCGATGAGATTGACGCCATCGCCACAAAGCGCTTTGACGCGCAAACCGGAGGTATGACGCAGCCTTGTCGCAGTCCTGGATGATGATGACGAAGTCAACTTTCTTCCCTGGTTTTTCTGCAGCGGACCGAGAGGTGCAGAGAATATTGCTGGAGCTGCTTAATCAGATGGACGGTTTCGACCAGAACGTCAACGTCAAGGTGAGTCAAGTCCCACACGCTGTCTGAAAAAGCTTTTAGCCAATTCCCCCATGGCTGCCCTGTCTGCGTGTGAGTCATCTCTGTGGCGCTGCCCAACCAGACGCCAACATTATTATGCTGCGTGTCCTTTTGCTTGAACACAATTTATTATTCAAACTCACGAGTGGATATACAGTGGGGCAAAAAAGTATTTAGTCAGCCACCGATTGTGCAAATGATGACAAAGGTCTGTAATTTTCATCATAGCTACACTTTAACTGTGAGAGACAGAATGTGGGGGGGAAAATCCAGGAATTCACATTGTAGGAATTTTAAAGAATGTATTTGTAAATTATGGTGGAAAATAAGTATTTGGTCACTTCAAACAAGGAAGATCTCCGGCTCTCACAGACCTGTAACTTCTTCTTTAAGAAGCTCTTCTGTCCTCCACTTGTTACTTGTATTAATGGAACCTGTTTGAACTCATTATCTGTATAAAAGACACCTGTCCACAGCCTCAAACAGTCAGACTTCAAACTCCACTATGGCCAAGACCAAAGAGCTGTCGAATGACACCTGGAAAAGAATTGTAGACCTGCATCAGACTGGGAAGAGTGAATCTACAATAGCTTGGTGTAAAAAAATAAACTGTGGGAGCAATTATCAGAAAATTGAGGACATACAAGACCACTGATAATCTCTCTCGATCTGGGGCTCCACGCGAGATCTCATCCTGTGGGGTCAAAATGATCATGAGAACGGTGAGCAAAAATCCCAGAACCACACGGGGAGACCTGGTAAATGACCTGCAGAGAGCTTGGACCAAAGTAACAAAGGTTACCATCAGTAATGCACTACGCCGACAGGGAATCAAATCCTGCAGTGTCAGACGTGTCCCCCTGCTTAAGCCAGTGCATGTCCAGGCCCGTCTGAAGTTTGCCAGAGAGCACATGGATGATACAGCAGAGGATTGGGAGAATGTCATGTGGTCAAATGAAACCAAAATAGAACTTTTTGGTATAAACTCAACTCGTCATCTTTGGAGGAAGAAGAATACTGAGTTGCATCCCAAGAACACCATACCTACTATGAAGCATGAGGGTGGAAACATCATACTTTGGAGCTGTTTTTCTGCTAAGGGGACAGGACGACTGAGGAAAGAATGAATGGGGCCATGTATCATGAGATTTTGAGCCAAAACCTCCTTCCATCAGTGAGAGCTTTGAAGATGAAACGTGGCTAGGTCTTCCAGAATGACAATGATCCCAAACCTACCGCCCGGGCAACGAAGGAGTGGCTCCGTAAGAAGCATTTGAAAGTCCTGGAGTGGCCTAGCCAGTCTCCAGACCTCAACCCCATAGAAAATCTGTGGAGGGAGTTGAAAGTCCTTGTTGCTCGGCGACAGCCCCAAAACATCACTGCTCTTGAGAAGATCTCCATAGAGGAATGGGCCAAAATACCACCTACTGTGTGTGCAAACCTGGTAAAGACCTATAATAATCGTTTGGCCTCTGTTATTGCCAACAAAGGTTATATTACAAAGTATTGAGTTGAATTTTTGTAATTGACCAAATACCTATTTTCCACCATAATTTACAAAGAAATTCTTTAAAATTCCTATAATGTAAATTCCTGGCTTTTTTTTCCACATGCTGTCTCTCACAGTTGAAGTGTACCTACGATGAAAATTACAGGCCTCTGTCATCATTTTAAGTGGGAGAACTTGCACAATCGGTGGCTGACTAAATACTTTTTTGCGCCACTGTAAATGCACACAAGCTTGAGGTTGACTGCAAGCGTGAGTTGCTCATTGTCTATCTTAACGACACAAGTGTTTTTTAAATCGGTCGATATCGATAATTATTTATATTTTTTATGACCCATGGAAAATGAGCAGTAATATAAAAATATTAACATTTTTTGTTCTACATTTAAACACTTTCTTATGATCTACATAGCATGTAATGGTGGTTCTTTGGTCAAAAGGTTGCATAAATTAGGTTGTACAATCCATCTTTAAGTCGCTTTCTGACCGTCTTTCCAGGATGCGCTGTTTTGAGAGCGGTCTTATTTACGTGCCTCCATTTGGACAGTGTCTTCTCCCTGTCATCTTTGTTGTAGTGATGTAGCGTGCAATGACAGGAGTGGAAGTGTCAAAAGATGGAACTAACTGTTTCACAGACATTCAGACTTTACTTCAATCAATAACGGAGCAGCATCTCCTCATCCGTGGCTCACTAGTGCAACAACGCCGGAAAGGGGGCATGGCGTAGTGCAGGGGTAGGGAACCTATGGCTCTCGAACCAGATGTAGCTCTTTTGATGACTGCATCTGGCTCTCGGTTAAATCTGAGCTGACACTGCTTAACACGATAAGTAATGACTAATTCCACTTGTAATCAAAATGTTAAAAATAACATTCAAAATATTAAACATGCTCATGCATTTGAATCCATCCATCGTTTTTTCTACCGCACTTGTTCAAGAAATTGCCTGATTTATTTATTGTTATTTTTAGGGCTTGCCCTCCTGGGGGTTCTTCAGACCACCAAGCACCGACATGAAAGCCTGTTTCAGGGTTACAATATTTTTTTATTTTTCAATAAGTCTCTCAGTTGCTTTCCAGCAATTGTCTTTTTCTCTTTCGTTCTCGCTCGCGCTCTGGCTCCAGCTCCAACCCTGTCTCTCCTCTCGGCTGCTGCTTATAACAGAGCGACAGGTGATTAGAAAAACAAGGCCCAAGTGGGCCATCTACGCACCTTTCGGTGATTTCGAGGCCGGTCCTGGCACACCCCGCTTCGCTGCAAGCCTGCAGGCCACGCCCCTCCACAGTTAGCTTCAGGATATCAACGTTATTACAAAGAATATGAGACCTATTATACTCTAGTAATGGTGGTCTTACTTAAAAATGCACGCGTTTAGTTGTGTTCAGTGATGAAAAAAAACTGATATGGCGCTTTACATAGTGAAACCCAATATCTAAGTTACATTTAAACCAGTGTGGGTGGCACTGGGAGCACGTGGGTAAAGTGTCTTGCCCAAGGACACTACGGAAATACATTTTTAAAATATTTGGATTCTTGGCTCTCTCAGCCAAAAAGGTTCCTGACCCCTGGCGTAGTGGGTAGAGCGGCCGTGCCAGAAACCTGAGGGTTGCAGGTTCGCTCCCCGCCTATCGACATCCAAATCGCTACCGTTGTGTCCTTGGGCAGGGCACTTCACCCTTGCCCCTGTTGCCGCTCACACTGGTGAATGAATTATAGGCTGTGGTCGGAGGCCCGTAGGCGCAAAGTGGCAGACACGCTTCCGTCAATCTACCCCAGGGGCAGCTGTGGCTAAAGATGTAGCTTACCACCGCCAGGTGTGAATGAATGATGGGTTCCCACTTCTCTGTGACAGTTTTAGTATCTAATAATAGAAAAGCGCAATTTAAATCTAATCCATTATTATTATTATTATTATTAAATGTGTCCTGTGAAAAACGGTTCAACCAGAACTCTCTAATAAATAATGTTCTGTGGGTGAATTATGTAATGCCAATACACCGGTAGTCTTTCGGGCTTTCATAGCGAATCTACAGACAAGTATAAAATACAACTTTACGCTACTTTATATTAGAAATGGCAACAGTGGAGCATGAATGTCCCATAACAAGAAGATAGAGAAAAAGAAGGAGCTCATTGACTACAGTCTCGGCACGGACTACAAAAGCGGACTCGCGCAAATTTTTAGGACTTATGCAGATCCCAAATACACATTAGCAGGAAACAGAAGGTAAGACAAGTTGGTTTTACGTAATATTGCAAAACAAAACGGCAGATAATGTCTGCTAATAGGTGCCCTTTGTGGGCTTTATACCACAATAAGCGATGACCGTAATGCGCATACAATCCATCAAGCGGTGTGACTTCAAAGCTTACCAAAGATGTACTAAAACATTTTTACATACCGTATTTCCTTGAATTGCCGCAGAGCATATAGTATGCGCCTGCCTTGAATTACTGCTGGGTCAAACTCGCTTCCCAAAATAATTAGCGCATGCTTAGTATTACCGCCTGGTCAAACTCGTGACGTCACTAGTGACACTTCCCCTGTCATCATTTTCAAAATGGAGGAGGCTGATTTCAATACCAGTAATTTGAAATCGCATTGAGGGAAGAAGATTAAGAGCTATTCAGTAGGATTTAAGGTCAAAGCTTACATCACACTCAAATTTTTACTGCATACCTTTGGTAAGTGCTGGAGTGAGAAGAGGTTTCAAAATAATTAGCGCTTGCTTACTTTTACCACATGTCTTTGGTAAGCGCAGGAGTTAGAAGAGGTTTTAAATTAATTAACGCCCCGGCGGCAATTCAAGGAAATACGGTATTTTGAAACCGTAAATAATTTTCTATATTCTCAATGAAATATCAACGTTTTGGTGCTGTTTACTGGCATCATCTTGCAGTCTACACGTATATCTTATGTGTGACTGCCACCTACTCGTCGCACTTTGTTTATTGATATTGATGACTATATATTAATATTATTTTTACCCCCTTCAGGTGATCATGGCTACCAACAGAGCCGACACACTTGACCCAGCCCTGTTACGTCCTGGTCGTCTGGACCGAAAGATTGAATTCCCGCTGCCCGACCGCAGACAGAAACGTCTCATTTTCTCTACGATCACCAGCAAAATGAACCTCTCTGAGGAAGTGGACCTGGAGGACTGTATCCTTTTTCGAAAAAAATATTAACACTGAGGTAGTTTTGATTTCAATAATGATATTTAATAGGGGTGTGGGAAAAAATCGATTCAAATTTGAATCGCGATTCTCGCGTTGTGCGATTCAGAATCGATTCTCATTTTTTTAAATCGATTTTTTAATTTTTTTTTTATCAATCCAACAAAACAATTCACAGCAATACAATAACAATGCAATCCGATTTTAAAACCAAACCTGACCCATCAACACTCAGAATTGCAATAAACAGAGCAATTGAGAGAAGACACAAACACGACACAGAACAAACCAAAAGTAGTGAAACAGAAATTAATATTATCAACAACTGTATCAATATTAGTTATAATTTTAGCATAGCAGTGATTAAAAATCCCTCATTGACATTATCATTAGACATTTATAGAAATTTAAAAAAAAGAACAATAGTGTCATAGTGGCTTAAACTTGCATCGCATCTCCTAAGCTTGACAACACACCAATGTTTTCTCAAAGATAAAATAAGACATATTTTTGGTTTGTTTAATAGTTAAAACAAATTTACATTATTGCAATCATTTGATAAAACATGTCCTTTACAATTATAAAAGCTTTTTACAAAAATCTACTACTCTGCTTGCATGTCAGCAGACTGGGGTAGATCCTGCTGAAATCCTATGTATTGAATGAATAGAGAATCCTTTTAAATCGGGGAAAAAATCTTTTTTGAATCGAGAATCGTGTAGAATTGGAAAAAAAATTGATTTATAATCGAATCGTGACCCCAAGAATCGATAATGAATCGAACCGTGGGACAACTACAGATTTCGCAGCCCTAATATCTAACCTATTTACAGTGGAACAGGTGTAAACCTTGTCAAATGATATGGAACCACATGTTGATCCGTTGAACACAAAAACCAGTACAGGCCTGACAATGACAAAAATAGATATAAATATACTGCAAAAGGGAACAGTCACAGGAAACTGAAGAAAAGTATATTTGAATACTCCACATGACATACACAGCGGAGAAACAGAACTTAAAAAACACTGTTTTTGACAACACCGGTAAAATACATCATATTTATTTCCAGTTTAGGGTTCCATCCATCCATTTTCTACCGCTTGACCCTTTTGGGGTTGCGAGGAGGGGGGGGCGCCTATCTCAGCTGCATTCAGCCGGATTCTTTGTACACCCTGGACAAGTCGCCACCTCATCACAGTGCCAACACAGATAGACAGACAACATTCACACTCACATTCACACACTAGGGCCAATTTAGTGTTGCCAACCAACCTATCCCCAGGTGCATGTCTTTGGAGGTGGGAGGAAGCCGGAGTACCCGGAGGGAACCCACGCATTCACGGGGAGGACATGCAAGCTCCACACAGAAAGATCCCGAGCCCGGGATTGAACCAAGGACTGTTAAGGACCTTCGTATTGTGAGGCAGATGCACTAACCCCTCTTCCACCGTGCTGCCCTCCAGTTTAGGGTTGTTTATGAAAATTGGTTGTTGATGTAAGACACTCTTAAACACTTGGTGGGGGTTTATGGAGCTGTGCCAAATGCTACACAATGATACACAAACCTCCAACAAGGGGGCAGCAATGCTCAAATTAATCAACTAGCTAATCAGGAATTATAAATAAATATGGTAACACTTTAGTATGGGGAAAATATTTACCTTTACCGGTAATTATTTGCTTATTAATGTCAGGTTTTTCCCTGACAGTTTGTCTATGTTTTAGTTTTTTCCTCTGCATTTGTCTGTTTCCTCTGTGTTTAGTATCTGCTGTCTTTAGTTTCTGTCTATTGCTATTATTTTGTCAGCTTCCTGTCTTGTTCCTCCTCAGCTGCGGCTGATTGTCACCTGGCCACGCCCGTTGCCAATCAGCCTGCTCCTATTTGTACCTGCTTTGTCTTGTGTCAGTTGCTGGATCATTGTATTGTCGTTGCTACATATCACTCTTGTCGTGCTACCTGTCGTGTCGTTTTGTTACAGCTACTACCTGTCATGCTACATTTTGTCCTGGTCGTCGTAGCGGTAAGCTGTTTCTGTTAGCAATAGTTATTTCCAGATTTTCTGTTTGCTATCCACTAGCTTCCATGCTAAAGTTCCTTTTTGTTTTTTATCTTCCAGTTCTACCTCCCTTAGTTTGTTATTCCGCCCACGTGTCTGCTTTTTGTTTGTTGTTGTTTAGTTTTAATTAAATCATGTTTTCATATTCTATGCCTCTGCATCTTGGGGTTTGTCAACAAATACCAAAGACAGTTAACATGCAAATTAGTAACATATTGGCTCTTAATTAGTCATTAAGTACTTATTAATGCCTTATTCTGCATGGTCTTATTATACAACCCTAACTCTAACACTAACCAAATAACTATAAATTAAGTCTTTGTTACTTACAATATGTTCCCTATACTAGAGTGTTACCATAAATATACATACATTTGGGTTTTCCATAAAACCATATATTTTTATTTCATATTTATGTATGTGTGTGTGTGTGTGTGTGTGTGTGTGTGTGTGTGTGTGTGTGTGTATATGTATATATATATATATATATATATAGTGTGTTTGTGCATATATATATATATATATATATATATATATGTATGTTTATATATATATATATATACACATCTTGATATTGATTTTTTTGAAGTATAAGATTTAATTTGCGTGACAAAAAAAAAGTGTTGTAAGATTAATTGATTGCCTTAACCGGTGCACAGATGTGGCTCGACCAGATAAGATCTCTGGCGCTGATATCAACTCCATCTGCCAGGAGGTGTGCAGCACCATTTTTTTTTTCACTTGATAACCTGTTCCAATATCCTTTTAATCAACATTTTTTCCAATGTTTTCCTGTCAGGCTGGCATGTTGGCCGTGCGTGAGAACCGCTACATTGTCCTGGCCAAAGATTTTGAAAAAGCCTACAAGACGGTCATCAAAAAGGACGAGCAGGAGCATGAGTTCTACAAGTAGAAAGAAAGTGTGGGACGATGCAAGTTCATCAGATCAAGTTTGTACCAACAATGTGTCATCTGCAAGCTCTGACTTGCTGTCTTTTTTCCTGGACTCATTGAAGTGTAGCTAAACATGTAACTCTCCTCAAAAAGTCCTTTACTTCATGGTGGATTCTTTTATTATTTTGAAAAGGCAGTTGAAATTAAGCTATAGCTACAACTCCAGTTAAATCTAGAAGTACAAATCCATTAAAAGTGTTTGAATAAAGCTTGTTTGTCTCATTCATTTTTTCTTTCAAATCCTTTGGAACAGTATGAATGCAGCGCACGTCCGACTTTTGGCAACAACTATGTGTTACTTCTTCCGGAAACAAACACGAGTGTGTGTTCTAATCATGGCAGAATCCAAAACAAACAACAAAGTTGACTGTTTTTGGGCAAATGAGTATTCACAACCTTATCTTTTTGAAGCTGAATATACGGAGGATGAACTACTGCTCATAGAAAGAAGCGAGCACGATAAGAGGGTGAAATGTCGAAGCAGATGGAAGCCCAAAGAGTGAGGTCGGCATGAATTGGTGCCTATCTCAGCCACAATCGGGCGGAAGGCGGGGTACACCCTGGACAAGTCGCAGACTTCACTCAAGAAAATTAAAACAAATTTTATTAAAATAATTAGAATTAAAAATTTGCTTCGTTTTGTCGTAGCAGCCCGCTTATCTCTTTCTGTGGTCAGCGTTTACGTCTAATACCGGAGCACGCCGATGTGTTAGTATGCTAGAAAAAAAATGTCCTCATTGTTCGCTCTTACAATAACAATGTCACTACAGCTTGGTTATCATACAGGTTACAAAACTTAAATCAAGTATCGTAGACAGTGTTTGAATGTATTTTTAAACTGATACAGAGGTAGAATTGATTGCTATCAATAGCTACATTGATAGCCTCCTAGTATGAACCAATTTGTTTTATATTGCGAAAAAAAACAAAACCCTTTTGTGTTCTTGTCTTTTCTAATGACTGTGAACGAAAAATGTGCAGTTTCTCTTTGACAGCCCTTTTTGTCATTACAACTTTGTTCATTATGGCAAACACACAAAATATGTAATATCCCACCCCCGGCCAAACATTTCAAAGTGGAATTTTTAATGTGAATGTGAAATAATTGGAGCCTTAAATCTGTCAATAACTCATTGCAACATTGATTTTGATTCCTTATTATGTGTGGAGTTTGCATGTTCTCCCCGTGACTGCGTTGGTTATTCCGACTTCCTCCCGCCGCCAAGAACATGCATCTGGGGATCAAATCATTTTTACTTATAGAGCACATTTAGAATTTACCAAAGGAGTAGACAAGGAGCTGTACAATAGGCAGGTTAAAAGATAACACAAGAAAAACGAGCAAACACAAAACGATAAAAAGAACAACCACAGAGGACATACAAAAAACAAAACAGAGAAACAGGTGCATTATGGGACGCCATAGCAGAATGGATATCACAGAGTGTTAAAGACATACTTGCCAACCTTCCCGGATTTTCCGGGAGACTCCCGAAATTCAGTGCCTCTCTCGAAAACCTCCCGGAAAAAATTTTCTCCGGAAAATCTCCCGAAATTCAGGTGGAGCTGGAGGCCACGCCCCCTCAAGCTCCATGCGGACCTGAGTGACGTGTCGACAGCCTGTTTTGACGTCCGCTTTCCCACAATATGAACAGCATGTCTGCCCAATGACGTTATAACTGTAGAATGATCGAGCGCGAGTTCTTGGTTTCTTATGTGGGTTTATTGTTAGGCAGTTTCATTAACGTCCTCCCAGCCAGCGCGGAAACAACACACAACAACAGCAGTCCGTTTTCGTTTACTGTAAAGCAGTTTGTCTGCCGTTAACAGCAACGTTGTGACACTCTTAAACAGGACAGGTGTTGTGGTGGGACTGCAGCCAGGCACGTAAAAAAACCCTTGTCTCCATGGCAACTTTTCTGTCACTTTCACTCATTTGCCGCTTTTCCACTAATGCAGGGGTAGTCAACCCAGAATGTTGAAAGAGCCATTATGGACGCTAAATAACACAACGCTGTCAAACGCCATTCATATAAAACTTGCGGGCCGCACCAACATTAAACTTTCATATTAAGGTGGAGGCCGCAATATAATGTCTCGCGGGCCCCTGCCTTAGATTGTTTTTAACTTTGTTTTTTGTAGTCTATTGCAAGAAAAGAAACCTAGTGTGAGGACATTCTTATGTAAGTGAACTACCATCCATCCATCATCTTCCGCTTATCCGAGGTCGGGTCGCGGGGGCAACAGCCTAAGCAGGGAAACCCAGACTTCCCTCTCCCCAGCCACTTCGACTAGCTCTTCCCGGGGGATCCCGAGGCGTTCCCAGGCCAGCCGGGAGACATAGTCTTCCCAACGTGTCCTGGGTCTTCCCCGTGGCCTCCGACCGGTTGGACGTGCCCTAAACACCTCCCTAGGGAGGCGTTCGGGTGGCATCCTGACCAGATGCCCGAACCACCTCATCTGGCTCCTCTCGATGTGGAGGAGCAGCGGCTTTACTTTGAGTTCCTCCCGGATGGCAGAGCTTCTCACCCTATCTCTAAGGGAGAGCCCCGCCACACGGCGGAGGAAACTCATTTCGGCCGCTTGTACCCGTGATCTTATCCTTTCGGTCATGACCCAAAGCTCATGACCATAGGTGAGGATGGGAACGTAGATCGACCGGTAAATTGAGAGCTTTGCCTTCCGGCTCAGCTCCTTCTTCACCACAACAGATCGGTACAACGTCCGCATTACTGAAGACGCCGCACCGATCCGCTTGTCGATCTCACGATCCACTCTTCCCTCACTCGTGAACAAGACTCCTAGGTACTTGAACTCCTCCACTTGGGGCAGGGTCTCCTCCCCAACCCGGAGATGGCACTCCACCCTTTTCCGGGCGAGAACCATGGACTCGGATTTGGAGGTGCTGATTCTCATTCCGGTCGCTTCACACTCGGCTGCGAACCGATCCAGCGAGAGCTGAAGATCCCGGTCAGATGAAGCCATCAGGACCACATCCTCTGCAAAAAGCAGAGACCTAATCCTGCGGCCACCAAACCGGAACCCCTCAACGCCTTGACTGCGCCTAGAAATTCTGTCCATAAAAGTTATGAACAGAATCGGTGACAAAGGACAGCCTTGGCGGAGTCCAACCCTCACTGGAAATGTGTTCGACTTACTGCCGGCAATGCGAACCAAGCTCTGGCACTGATCGTACAGGGAACGGACCGCCACAATAAGACAGTCCGATACCCCATACTCTCTGAGCACTCCCCACAGGACTTCCCGAGGGACACGGTCGAATGCCTTCTCCAAGTCCACAAAGCACATGTAGACTGGTTGGGCAAACTCCCATGCACCCTCAAGAACCCTGCCGAGAGTATAGAGCTGGTCCACAGTTCCACGACCAGGACGAAAACCACACTGTTCCTCCTGAATCCGAGGTTCGACTATCCGACGTAGCCTCCTCTCCAGTACACCTGAATAAACCTTACCGGGAAGGCTGAGGAGTGTGATCCCACGATAGTTGGAACACACCCTCCGGTCCCCCTTCTTAAAGAGAGGAACCACCACCCCGGTCTGCCAATCCAGAGGTACCGCCCCCGATGTCCACGCGATGCTGCAAAGTCTTGTCAACCAAGACAGCCCCACAGCATCCAGAGCCTTAAGGAACTCCGGGCGGATCTCGTCCACCCCTGGGGCCTTGCCACCGAGGAGCTTTTTAACTACCCCAGCGACCTCAGCCCCAGAAATAGGAGAGTCCACCACAGATTCCCCAGGCACTGCTTCCTCATAGGAAGACGTGTTGGTGGGATTGAGGAGGTCTTCGAAGTATTCCTTCCACCTATCCACAACATCCGCAGTCGAGGTCAGCAGAACACCATCCGCACCATACACGGTGTTGATAGTGCACTGCTTCCCCTTCCTGAGGCGGCGGACGGTGGTCCAGAATCGCTTCGAAGCCGTCCGGAAGTCGTTTTCCATGGCTTCCCCGAACTCTTCCCATGTCCGAGTTTTTGCCTCCACGACCGCTGAAGCTGCACACCGCTTGGCCTGTCGGTACCTGTCCACTGCCTCCGGAGTCCTATGAGCCAAAAGGACCCGATAGGACTCCTTCTTCAGCTTGACGGCATCCCTCACCGCTGGTGTCCACCAGGGGGTTTTAGGATTGCCGCCCCGACAGGCACCAACTACCTTGCGGCCACAGCTCCGATCTGCCGCCTCGACAATAGAGGTGCGGAACATGGTCCACTCGGACTCAATGTCCAGCACCTCCCTCGTGACATGTTCAAAGTTCTTCCGGAGGTGGGAATTGAAACTTTGTCTGACAGGAGACTCTGCCAGACGTTCCCAGCAGACCCTCACAATGCGTTTGGGCCTCCCAGGTCTGTCCGGCATCCTCCCCCACCATCGCAGCCAACTCACCACCAGGTGGTGATCGGTAGAAAGCTCCGCCCCTCTCTTCACCCGAGTGTCCAAAACATGAGGCCGCAAATCCGATGACACAACTACAAAGTCGATCATGGAACTGCGGCCTAGGGTATCCTGGTGCCAAGTGCACATATGGACACCCTTATGTTTGAACATGGTGTTTGTTATCGACAAACTGTGACGAGCACAAAAGTCCAATAACAAAACACCACTCGGGTTCAGATCCGGGCGGCCATTCTTCCCAATCACGCCTCTCCAGGTTTCACTGTCGTTGCCAACGTGAGCGTTGAAGTCTCCCAGTAGGACAAGGGAATCACCCGGGGGAGCACTTTCCAGTACTCCCTCGAGTGTTCCCAAAAAGGGTGGGTACTCTGAACTGCTGTTTGGTGCATAAGCACAAACAACAGTCAGGACCCGTCCCCCCACCCGAAGGCGGAGGGAGGCTACCCTTTCGTCCACCGGGTTGAACTCCAACGTACAGGCTTTGAGCCGGGGGGAAACAAGAATTGCCACCCCGGCCCGTCGCCTCTCACTGCCGGCAACGCCAGAGTGGAAGAGGGTCCAATCCCTCTCGAGAGAAGTGGTTCCAGAGCCCTTGCTGTGCGTCGAAGTGAGTCCAACTATATCCAGCCGGAATTTCTCGACTTCGCGCACTAGCTCAGGCTCCTTCCCCCCCAGTGACGTGACGTTCCACGTCCCAAGAGCTAGCTTCTGTAGCCGAGGATCGGACCGCCAAGTGCCCTGCCTTCGGCTGTCGCCCAGCTCACAATGCACCCGACCTCTATGGCCCCTGCTATGGGTGGTGAGCCCATTGGAGGGGTGACCCACGTTGCCTCTTCGGGCTGTGCCCGGCCGGGCCCCATGGGAACAGGCCCGGCCACCAGGCGCTCGCCATCGTGCCCCACCTCCGGGCCTGGCTCCAGAGGGGGGCCCCGGTGACCCGCGTCCGGGCGAGGGAAATCTGGGTCCATGGTTTTTCATCTTCATAAAGGTCTTCGAGCTGCTCTTTGTCTGATCCCTCACCTAGAACCTGTTTGCCTTGGGAGACCCTACCAGGGGGCTTTATGCCCCCGGACAACATAGCTCCTAGGATCATTGGGACACGCAAACTCCTCTACCACGATAAGGTTGCAGCTCAGAGAGGAGGTAAGTGAACTACCGTATTTAAAAGGTGCACTCAAAATCCTTTCATTTTCTCAAAAATCGACAGTGCGCCTTATAAGCCGTTGCACCTAATGTATGGAATATTTCGGGTTGTGCTTACTGACCTTGAAGCAATTTTATATGGCACATAGAGTAATGATAAGTGTGACCAGTAGATGGCAGTCACACAGAATCAGAATAGTGGTTTTTGCCATTGTTTGAGGATGGGTTCACAAACTAGGAATTTTACTTGGTGCAATCGTGCACCAGATAGATTAAGAAAGTGTAGACTGCAATATAAAAGTAAACAACACCAAAACCTTAAATTTTCCATGTAAAATAATGACCATTACACACGGCACTCAAAAATCTGTCAAAATATTTTAGTCTGACTTAAAAGGCGCACCGCTTGATGGATTGTTGGCCCATTACGGCTACTGTAGTCAGAGATAGAAGTGTTACTATGGTATGTGTATAAGCAGACATATAATCTGGTGTTTTGTTTCACAATATTATGCAAAACCAACTTTTCTTATCTTCTGGTACCTGCCGATCTGTATCTGAAAATGTGGTAGTCGATAAGCTTCTTCTTTTTCTCTCATCTTCTTGTTATGAGACATGCATCCTCTGCTGTTGCCATGTCTAATATAAACTAGTGTAAAGTTCTTACTTATATCTGTCAGTAAACTCACCATGAAAGCACTAAAACATACCGGTGTAGTGAGCTTACATTATTCACCCAAGGAACTTTAAATATTACAGAGTTCATGTCATATGGTTTTTCATGGGACACATTTCCTGTGTTGTTGTTGCACGAGTGAGCCACGGATGAGGAAATGCTGCTCCGTTATTGATTGAATGTCCTTAAAACAGTTAGCTCCATCTTTTGACACTTCTTCCACTCCCATCCTTGCACGCTACACCGCTACAACAAAGATGACTTGATTGATTGATTGATTGATTGATTGATTGATACTTTTATTAGTAGATTGCACAGTTCAGTACAAATTCTGTACAATTGAGCACCCAAATAAGTTTTTCAACTTGTTTAAGTCGGGGTCCACGTTAATCAATTCATGGTAACGGTGACGGGGAGAAGACGCTGTCGAAGTGGAGGCACGTAAATAAGACCGCCCACAAAACGGCTTATCCTGAAGAGATTGTCAGAAAGTGACTTCAAGATGATCTGTAAAATATCACCTATGCCACATTTTCACCGGAGAACCACCATTACATGTTATGTAGTGTTTTAGATGTAGGAAAGGAAAATATTATGACCCTTTTAATGCGCCTTATAATCTGGTGTGCCTTTTTGTATGAAAATAGACCTGTCCGGTGCACCCTATGGTCCGGAAAATATGGTATATTGTGCCAAAATCTGAACTGCTGTCTGAAAGAAAAATGTATTTATTGGGGACGGTACAGCTTAATGTTTGGTAGAGTGGCCGTGCCAGCAACTTGAGGGTTCCAGGTTCGATCCCAGCTTCTGCCATTCTAGTCACTGCCGTTGTGTCCTTGGGCAAGACACTTTACCCACCTGCTCCCAGTGTCACCCACACTGGTTTAAATGTAACTTAGATATTGGGTTTCACTATGTAAAGCGCTTTGAGTCACTTCACTTCACTACACCCCCGCGACCCCGAATGGGGTATTATGCTGTATTATGCTGATAGTATGCTGATAGTCATGACGTTGACCCCGACTTAAAGGCCTACTGAAATTACATTTTCTTATTTAAACGGGGATAGCAGGTCCATATTATGTGTCATAATTGATCATTTCGCGATATTGCCATATTTTTGCTGAAAGGATTTAGTAGAAAACATCCACGATAAAGTTCGCAACTTTCGGTGTTAAGAAAAAAGCCCTGCCTCTACCGGAAGTCGCAGACGATGACGTCACACGTGTGGGGGCTCCTCACATATTCACATTGTTGTTAATGGGAGCCTCCAACAAAAAGTGCTATTCGGACTGAGAAAACGACAATCTCCCCATTAATTTGAGCAAGGATGAAAGATTCGTGTTTGAGGATATTGATAGCGACCGACTAGGAAAAAAAAATGATTAAAAAAAAAACGCAATTGCATTGGGACGGATTCCGATGTTTTTAGAGACATTTAATAGTTTAATTCTGGGAAATCCCTTATCTTTTATTTGTGTTGCTAGTGTTTTAATGAGTTTAATAGTACCTGATAGTCAGAGGTGTACGTCCACGGGTGTGTTGAGGCCAGTGTCTCAGGGAAGTCGACGGCAGCTTTATGGACGGCACAAGCTGAGCTTTTCTCCGGTAAGAAGCGACTTTTTACCACAATTTTCTCACCGAAAACTGCTGGTTGACATTCCGTCGTGATTCATGTTTGCTTGACCGCGCTGTGATCCATAGTAAAGTTTGACCACCAGGAATTTTAGACAAGGAATCACCGTGTGTTTGTGTGGCTAAAGGCTAAAGCTTCCCAACTCCATCTTTCTACTGTGACTTCTCCAATATTAATTGAACAAATTGCAAAAGATTCAGCAACACAGATTTTCAAAATACTGTGTAATTTTGCCGTTAAAGCAGACGACTTTTAGCTGTGTGTGTGTGCAGCGCTCATATTTCCTTAAAACCTGTGACGTCTTGCGTACACGTCATCATTACACAACGTTTCCAAGACGAAACTCCGCGGGAAATTTAAAATTGTAATTTAGTAAACTAAAAAGGCCGTATTGGCATGTGTTGCAATGTTAATATTTCATCATTGATATATAAACTATCAGACTGCGTGGTGGGTAGTAGTGGGTTTCAGTAGGCCTTTAAACAAGTTGAAAAACTTATTGGGGTGTTACCATTTAGTGGTCAATTGTACAGAATATGTACTGTACTGTGAAATCTACTAATAAAAGTTTCAATCAATCAATCAATCAATCAAATATACCTTATTTTACACATGCAATATATGAACTTTCCCATGTCAACTTTTCATCTAAGATGAAAAAAACGAAATGAAAAAGTCAACACTGCAACTTTTTTCGTTACATCTCTCCTGTTTGCTGCACTATTTTATGTTTGCTTTTTTTATTATTAAATGGAAGCAGCAACCGACAGCAAAAACGATGACGTCATCTTTATTGAGTCTCAGCTCCAGGGAGTTCCACACTTTTTGGTTTCCTCCCCAGCGTTCAACTTCCAAACATTTCACTTGTACGCAGCAGGCTCGTCCTTTTAGGGAATGTTCACCGGCGACTCGAAATGGACTTGCCTGACGATTAAACCACCTTATATGAAGGTAAGTACTGAAAAGTGAATGAACGCCAAAGAGGCTGTAAAACCGCGTTAGTTTAGCTGGCTAATGCTAATGCTAATGCTAATGCTAATGCTAACCACAGCGGGTTGATTCGCAGCATCTTGGCCGACGAGAACGCTTGTGTCGGCGGACACAAAAACGGGCTTTTTCTGCTCTTTTTTTTACGCTGCTTCTGCTTCCACGAATGTTGACCCACTAGGTTAATATATTATATAATAATGTGCTCCTTTTCTTTTCCTACATTAACCAGTTATAACACTGTCAAATGCTCCTTTGTCTGACTGATCATAAAAAAAAACACGCAAGTTAATGTTGGAACTATTAACGATCTAAATATTGTTAAAGTGTTAGTTTGGTATCTATTTAATTTTTTTGTTAAACTTCTTGTAAAATAACTTTTTTTAGCTTCGTAGCCAAACTTTCCTCTTCTAATTCCTGCTTAACTTGTTTGACTAAAAGAATGTCAAAAATATTTTAAGTGTTTCTTAATTTATTTTTAAAGGAAGTGTTGTAAAACTTTGAAGTTGGAATGATAAAAGGTGTTTAGGTGAAACTGTGTAACAAATATATATACAAAAAAAAACATGACATAAACGACTTAAAACAGGGGCGCTCACACTTTTTCTGCAGGCGAGCTACTTTTCAATAGACCAAGTCGAGGAGATCTACCTCATTCCTATTTATAATTTATATTTATTTATTTATGAAAGAGACATTTTTGTTAACAAGTTAATGGTGTTTAATGATAATACAAGCATGTGTAACACACATAGATTCCTTTCTTTCATGAAGACAAGAATATAAGTTGGTGTATTACCTGATTCTGATGACTTGCATTGATTGGAATTAGACAGTGGTGCTGATAACGTCCGCATTTTCAAATGGAGGAAAAAAAAAGTCCTCCTTTCTGTCCAATACCACATGAAAGTGGTTGGATTTGGCATTTCATTTGTCCAACTTGCATACTCGTTTTTAAACACTTTGTTATGAGAGTAGCATATGTGTGTGGCCCTTTAATGTCTGGCAGCAGGTGAGTGACGTCAGTGAGAGTGCGGGTGGGCAAGCAAGTGAGAAAGCGGTCGCTGAGGGGGGGGGAGAAATACATTGGCATCAAACTCCGTAGCTTGCTAGCTTGTGCACGCTAGCTTTCTGAGACTCTTATTTTGTTAGCACAGGCAGGATGAAACAGGTCTTTTATGGTGAAGACAGGAACTGTGCAGTCGGTCTTTAGAGTTTTGACAGTAGGTACGGAGTCTCTAGAAATAAAATGTGTTTCTCTGCGTCCGCCCTGTTAGTGATTTTTTTCTTAAATATTAGCTTGCAGCAGCCAGCGTCATCTCACAAGATCCTCAGGTGCCGAGAATGTCAAACAACTGACGAAAGTGAAGTCTTGGTATGATTGATGATTGCTCATTTTTATGTATATTTTTTAATGCCTGGCTTGAGATCGACTGACACACCCTCCGAGATCGACCAGTCGATCGCGATCGATGTAATGGGCACCCCTGACTTAAAAAAAGCACAGACCCTGGTGCAGCCAGCCGCCACTTCAGCGGCGCCTTTTCTACATACAGCTACAAAGAAAAATCCAAAGAACGAGCAATAATACATATTGCGCACTTGCGATTGCAATGCCTAAAGACAGACAACATACCAAACCACTGCTAACCCTGACCCCTGCTGGGGTTAGGGTTAGCAGACCAAAGACCGGAACTGATAATAACAAAGCAGCCATGAGAGCCGACTCCATCCTTGGCTGTGACCTAAACATTATTGCCCATATATTATATGTTGTGCACATTTTTTGGAGAGCATATTAACCAGTGAATTAACACTTGATGCATAGAATCACACCAGCATGATGATTCTATGTGTCTCCATTAAAACGTTCTTGTTCATACTGCATTAAAGACCTACTGAAACCCACTACTACCGACCACGCAGTCTGATAGTTTATATATCAATGATGAAATATTAACGTTGCAACACATGCCAATACGGCCTTTTTAGTTTATTAAATTGCAATTTTAAATTTCCCGCGAAGTGTCGTGTTGAAAACGTCGCAGTATGATGACGCGTACGTTTGACATCACCGGTTGTAGCGGACATTATTTTCCAGCCCGATCCAAGCTATAAGTAGTCTGCTTTAATCGCATAATTAACACAGTATTCTGGATTCCTGTGTTGCTGAATCTTTTGCAATTTGTTCAATTAAAAATGGAGAAGTCAAAGTAGAAAGATGGAGGTGGGAAGCTTTTAGCCTTTAGCCACAAAAACACAGCCGGTGTTTCTTGTTTAACATTCCTGAAGATGAAGCTTTACTATAGATCAGAGCGGTCAAGCGAACATGGATCCCGACTACATGTCAACCGGCAGTTTTCGGTGAGAAAATTGTGGTATAAAGTCGCCTCTTACCGAAGACATCAGCGAATCTTCCGTCCTGCTGCAGCTGCCGTGAATTCCCTCAGAGACTGGCGTCAACACAACCGTGGCCACAGTCCTCCGACTTTCAGGTACTATTTAATCTCACTAAAACACTAGCAACACAATAGGCAGATAATGGTTTTTCCAGAATTATCCTAGTAAATGTGTTTAATAACATCTGAATCGCTCCCACTGCAATCGCCTTTTTTTCCCGTCTAGTCCTTCACTCTAAATTTCCTCATCCACAAATCTTTCATCCTCGCTCAAATTAATGGGTAAATATTCACTTTCTCGGTCCGAATAGCTCTAGCTGCTGCTGGCTATGATTGTAAACAATGTGAGGATGTGAGGAGCTCCACAACCCGTGACTTCACGCGCACATCGTCTGCTACTTCCGGTAAAGGCAAGGCTTTTTTATTAGCGACCAAAAGTTGCAAACTTTATCGTCCATGTTCTCTACTAAATCCTTTCAGCAAAAATATGGCAATATCGCGAAATGATCAAGTATGACACATAGAATGGACCTGCTATCCCGTTTAAATAAGAAAATCTCATTTCAGTAGGCCTTTAATATATGCTCATTTTAAACTTTCATGCAGAGAGGGAAATCACAACTATGTCAATTCAGCAAAACTGTATTTATTAAACCGTTATTAAGCAGTGGCACAAACATTCACGTCATTTACAAAACAGAAAGTGCAAGCTTGTCGGAGACACTTTAAAACAAGCTATAGGTGCACTTTTGTGCATGATGTCACTAAGATGACATATCAAAACAACACTAAATTAAAGTGTGCTTTTTGTACAGAAAGCCACTACAATAGTTTAAAATAAAGTGCACTTTTGTGCATGATGTCACACAAGATATTTCAAAAACTGTCTAATAAAAATTAGCTGCATAATAGGAAATCAAACAGTGTATGTCCTTCGTTCTGTGGTAGGTTCCTGCGGACGTTATCTCCTTCTGTTGTTAATTTTTTTTTTTCATACGGTGTTTATCTGGAAATTGTTGCTTCAGCATTTTGTGGGTGTGGCACTGAACGGAGATGTTGACATGCAGTTTCAAGCACTCTTTGTGCTCTAGCGGGTGACTTTTCAAATTATGCTCAAATTTAGCAGTGCTGCTATTTTTTGTAGCAACGCTTTTTCCGCATAATTGTTCAACATTTTCCTGTTTGAAGCCAAACCACCGCCACACAATGCACCCCGTGCTGTTTCTCTTGGAAATTACAGGCCTACTGAAATGAGATTTTCTCATTTAAACGGGAATAGCAGGTCCATTCTATGTGTCATGATTGATCATTTCGCGATATCGCCATATTTTTGCTGAAAAGATTTAGTAGAGAACATCGACAATAAAGTTCGCAACTTTTGGTCGCTAATAAAAAAGCCTTGCCTTTACCGGAAGTATGTGCGCCTGACATAACGAGTTGTAGGGCTCCACACATATTCACATTGTTTTTAATGGGAGCCTCCAGCAGTAAGAGCAATTCGGACCGAGAAAGCGACAATTTCCCCATTAATTTGAGCGAGGATGAAAGATTCGTGAATTAGGATATTGATAGTGAAGGACTAGAAAAAAAATAAAAAAAGCGACGGCTCCGGGCGGCGGCAGTGTGAGCGTTTCAGGTGTAATTGGACACATTGACTAGGATAATTCTGGAAGATCCCTTATCTGTTTATTGTTTTAATAGTGTTTTAATGAGATTTTAAAGATGTAAAAAATTGTAAAGACATACATTGAGGTGTGATGGCTGCGGTGAACACGAAGTGTCTCAGAGAGAAGCCGAGAAGCCAAGCTCACAGCTGCCGCTGCTGCTGTAGGACGACGAATAATCCAATGATTTCTCCGGTAATATATATATCACAATTTCCCCATCCAAAAACATGCTGGTTGACGTAGAGAAAACATGTTCGCTGACCGCTCCGCTTCACAACAAACAAAGAAACATCGGCTGTGTCTCGGTGCTGAAGACAGCTGCAATCCACCGCTTTCCACCAACAGCATTGTTCTTTATAGTCTCCATTATTAAATGAACAAATTGCAAAAGATTCAGCAACACAGATGTCCAAAATACTGTGTAATTATGCGGTTAAAGCAGACGACTTTTAGCCGTAACTGGTGCTGAGCTAATATTTCCTGACAGTCAGTGACATCACGCGTTCCGCGACGTTTTCAACAAGAAACTTAAAATTGCAATTTAGTAAACTAAAAAGGCCGTATTGGCATGTGTTGCAATGTTAATATTTCATCATTGATATATAAACTATCAGACTGCGTGGTCGGTAGTAGTGGGTTTCAGTAGGCCTTTAATTATTCTTTCATTTGTTACCAGATTTGCACCTTCTCTCTCTTGTATTACCACTCGCAACGCACCGTTAGCATCACAGCTAATGTTACGCATGTAGCTACCTCTCTGCTCAGGGAGGGCGCGTGACGTTGCACGTGTGACGTATGTAAGAAGGTGCGCTTGTTTATCTCTCTGTGAGAAGAAGAGACAAGAAAGAGGGAGAAACGCATGCAGTGTAATGCCCGCAGCTAAAAGCAACTGTGTGAGAGCATATACTCGAATATCACGGTATAGTCATTTTTTATATCGGACAAACCCGCGATATATCGATATATCGCCCAGCCCTAATTACACAGCACTAGTTCAGGGAAGTTGTGTGTGTCCTTGCCGCACATCTGCAGGTCCCTACACTAAGGTTATCCAGGGTAAATCCCACCTAACCTTATCCTTATCCACACGCACACAATGGTCATTTAAGACCCCCTCCGTCTGCCGACGCAAAGCGACCGAGTACGCATGCGCGGAAAATGCGCGCGTCATAATCACCTCCAGTGTTGCTTTGTGTAAAAGTTCTTAAATTGAGCTTATCTGAACAATATCCAGTGTTGTGGTATTCCAATTTACTGGAATCCAGTGCGCTGTGGGGCCCTATTGTAGTGAATCACACCGGAGCTATCATAAATTGATTAAATCTTAAATAAACACGTCAAAGTATACAATGTGACAGAGATCATTTTACAACAGTCAATCTCGGGATCTAGATATCTGGTCAGGACACTCCTCACTCTTTTGCCTTCACTTTCATTGTCTATTTGTTTTTTGTGACTTTATATACTCTGGACGTAGATGTTGAGTCCGCGACATACATGCCGGACAATAACTGATACAGTCTGCTTTGCCAGTCCAAAAGCATTTTCCGTTTTCCGTAGTCTTCCCTCGACGGCCAGGTAATACAAAGCACATCCACGGGAGCTCGCTTTCCCGTTGACTCTCCTTTGACAAATGGACAAAGTTTTTCGGTAAGTAGAATCACAGCTGACCTGGACATTCGAAAGTTCTCTTGTGTTGTATACGAAATAGCTGCAATCGCTTTCTTTTAATATATTCATGTGTGATTTCCACAAGCGTCTGTACAGACGGAAGGAGAAACACGGCATGTCTGGAGGACTCGCCTCCATATTTCCAGTGGTTACCTCAGAGTTACGAAATCGCTTCGTTATGAAGCTGGCTGTGGCGCGTTCTTTCTGACGTCACTTCCTGTGTGGGTGTGGTCTTTCTGGCGTCACTTTCTCTCCGAATTAGGGCTGGGTGATAAATCGAATATACTTGATATATCGCGGGTTTGTCTCTGTGCGATATAGAAAATGACTATATCGTGATATTCGAGTATACGTTTAGTTGCGGGCATTAAGCTACAGAGATTTCTCACTCTTTCTTGTCTCTCCTTCTCACAGAGACATACAAAAAAAATGCACCTTTTGACATACGTCACATACTGTCGCATGTGCAACGTCATACGCTCTCGCGGAGCAGAGAGGTAGCGGCATGGGTAACAGCTGTGATGCTAGCGGAGTGGTGCGAGTGGTAATACGGGAGAAAGAAGGTGCGAATCTGGTAACAAATAAAGGAAGAAGAATTAATTCCCAAGAAAAACAGCACTGGGTCCATCATCTGGCAGTGGTTTGGCTTCTAGCGGCAAGATGTTGAACAGACAACCGTAATTTGTCAAGTGTGCGGCAAAAGCGTTGCTACAAAAAGTAGCATTACTGCTGATTTGTAGCTTCATTTGAAAAGTCACCCGCTAAAGAATGAGGCTTGCTTGAAACTCTGTATGTCAACATCTCCATCGGTGCCACACCCCCAAAATGCCCATGCAACCATTTCCAGATCAACACCGTATGAACCAAATAGTCAACAACAGAAGGAGATAGCGTCCGCCGTAACCTACCACATGGCGAAGGATATACACTATCAGATTTCCTATTATGCAGCTAATTTTTATTTGACAGTTATTGAAATAACTTGTGACATCATGCACAAAAGTTCACTTTGTTTTAAGGCATTGTAGTGGCATTCTGTACAAAAAGTGTACTTTAATTTAGTGTTTTGATATGTCATCTTAGTGACGTCATGCACAAAAGTGCACTAATAGCTTGTTTAAAAATGTCTCTGACAATCGTGCACTTTCCGTTTTGAAATGACATGAATGTCTCTGCCAATGCTTAATAACTGTTTAATAAATACAGTTTTGGTAAATTGACTGAGTTGTGATTTCCCTCTCTGCATGAAAGTTTAAAATGAGCATATATTAATGCAGTATGAACAATAATGTTTTAATGTAGACACATAGAATCATCATACTGGTGTATGCATCAAGTGTTAATTCAAGGCTAAGGCAAAATATCGAGATATATATTGTGTATTATGACATAGATATTAATAAAAAGCTATTTCGCCCAAACTCAGTTTGTAAACGATCAATGAGTCCGAACAAAGCTAAAAGCCGGAGATTCAAGAAATACACGGCACACTTACCCGTGTAAAAAAATTGTCTGAGGAGAGGGACCTTAAACGAAAGTTTAGTGTGGCTGAAACGGGGCTGTTTAAGGGGTTTATCTGGCTTAGTGTAGTCATAGTCTTAGTCTGGATTTACATCAATTCAGCATTTGAAGGATGTATTTTTTTTCAGCGATTCAGATCCCAAAGACCTCTGTTTAGGTCTTTGGGTTTGTTCTGCTGTGTGTTTTTGCTGTCGTCCCTGCAGCCTCACTGAGTCATTCTTCATCTCCATGGTTATGGTCGTTAACTCTGCAAGCCGCTGCACTTCTTGTGCAAGAGGATACGTGTCTCTTCTCCCCGATGGCACACTTTGCTGTCAAACCGTCCGAGCAGAGAAGGTGTTAAAAAAGAAGGGTGTGCAGTCCGTCCCGGCGGATTGGACCCTTGGGATAGGGAGTGGGGGAGCGCCTGGGAGACATGTACCAGCTACAGACATAACGAATGGGTTTGGCTCAGGATGGGTTGCCAAGGCAGGAACGCTGGCACCTGTTGTTTTGCTCGGTTGCCACTTCACCCCTTGGCCATGTTTGCACGTTATTCCACTGGCCTGCTTGCACACACACACACACACTGAATGTTAATTTGACTTTCACTTTGTTGTGTCTATAGGGCAGGTGTTTCTTTGTCCAAGTATATTTTTTCAATTTCTTTCTTTCCTAGTCTGTGACCAAGCCACACCTTTTATTAGCAGAGTGGATTGGAACACATTTATTGTTACTGCTATAAATGGAGTATAGACTTTCCCTTTAGTGTTTCCCACTGACTGGAAACAAAGTTTTCTGTTGTATTTTTCCATTACTGCTTCCTACTTCTTTGACTACAGTCAGTACGTTTCCCTGCACTATATTAGTCTGATTCCCTGCACTAAATTAGTCAGATTCAAATTAGTATCGGAATAAGCTTCCTACAACACATGTACATAACTTAATTTGATCGTGTTTGGCTTTTTAAAAATTGGATTAACACAACTCGACTATGCAGTTGCAAACCAATTTTCTCTGTGGAGAACCACACCACTGTTTACTACATCATTCACACGACTAGCAACAGATTTGTTGTTTCAATCCAATCCAATCCACTTTATTTATATAGCACATTTAAACAACACAAATTTTTCCAAAGTGCTGCACAGCCATGTTAAAAACAATATTATGCTTCACCAATGACTGAATAAAAACAAAAAATAAATATAAAAACAATATAAAAATAAATATGATTAAAACTATTTTAAAGGGTAAAAGCAATTAAAACAGTAAAATAGAAATCAAAATGTATAAAAAACACAGAGAAGGACAGAGGACCACACAACTCACGTAGTGTTAAAGGGGAACATTATCACAATTTCAAAAGGGTTAAAAACAATAAAAATCAGTTCCCAGTGGCTTGTTGTATTTAAAAAATTTTTTTTTTTAAATTTTACCGGTCTCGGAATATCCCTAAATAAAGCTTTAAAGTTCCTTATTTTTGCTATCTTCGAAACCATTATCCATTTCCCTGTGACGTCACACACTGCTGCCTTTGTAAACAAACAATGGGAATACCACAGCAAGATATAGTGACATCAGCTCGGATTCAAACTTGGATTTCAGCGACTTAAGCGATTCAACAGATTACGCATGTATTGAAACAGATGGTTGGAGTATGAAAGTATTAAAGAAGAAACTGATGCTATTGAGCGAATAGCTATTCACGCTATTCATAACCATAGCACGGCCGAATAGCTGCGTTAGCATCGCCGGTAAAATGTGCGGACCAAACGATCAGGACTTTCGCATCTTTTGACCCTGGAGCAACTTAAATCCGTCGATTGGTGTTTTTTTCGCATTAAATGTGGGTGGAAGGAAACGTAATATAGTTGCAAATGCATCTGCAGATTATCCATACATCTCCGTGCCATGTCTGCTTTAGCACCGCCGGTAAATAGCATGTTAGCATCGATTAGCGTAGCATGTTAGCATCGATTAGCTGGCAGTCAACATCGACAAAACTCACCTTTGTGATTTCGTTGACTATTGTTGCAAGTGCATCTGCAGGTTATCCATACATCTCTGTGCCATGTCAGCCTTAGCATCGCCGGTAAAATGTGGCGAGACTCCAGCACATTCAATGGGGATCTGGCGGCAGACACTTTTGCATCTTTGGGCCAGTGGTGCAACTTGAATCCCTCCCTGTTAGTGTTGTTAGACACTCCGACAACACATCGACAAGGCATGATGTCTCCAAGGTTCAAAAAAATAGTCAAAAAAACGGAAAATAAAAGAGCTGAGACCCGGTGTTTGTAATGTGTTGAAAATGAAAATGGCGGGTGTGTTACCTCGGCGACGTCACATTCTGACGTCATCGCCTCCAGCGCGATAAACAGAAAGCCGTTTAATTCGCCAAAATTCACCCATTTAGAGTTCGGAAATCGGTTAAAAAAATATATGGTCTTTTTTTCTGCACCATCAAGGTATATATTGACGCTTACATAGGTCTGGTGATAATGTTCCCCTTTAAAAGCCAAAGAATAAAAGTGGGTTTTAAGACGAGACTTAAAACACTCCACTGTGGAAGCAGTTTGAACATGGAGGGGCAGAATGTTCCAGAGCTTAGGGCCGACCACAGAGACGGCTCAGTCTCCCCTGTTTAATAAATATATGCATGTTTTGCAATTTTAATGAACATGTATGCATCAACGTCAATCATGCAATTTATTCAATGACAACATCATATAGACCGCGCCCTAGCCTCTAGTATACTACCCTGGATTGTGATGTCTGTTGTTTTCATATTAGCATATAAGATAGCCAGCTGGTGCCAGTCAGTCTTTTGGTTCATTAAACATCTTGGTTTTTCAATAACTTTTATTTAAAAACGTATTACCAAACGTGGTTATCGTTATGATCCTTAATCAAAAGTTAGGATCTGCCAATGTGTCCACAATGGCCCTAGCTACTGTCTACAACAGGAGCTTTTTCGGAATTTTTGTGGAAAAATGCTTATTTCCCAAGTTTTAAACTGAACTCGGAAGGGTGCTATGGTGTCATTCTCGAGCCAGATTTGGGCCCTGTGCCGCTAGTTGAATAGCACTGATGTATGGTGACGTCATCAGACGTGGACAAGCCATAACACACCCACGCACACTTGAAGACGAATCCTTTTAAAATGTTTACCTTGGCCAGTGTTTTCAAAAGTGTGAGTGTTCGAGGACAAAAGTATGTTTGTGTGTTGACAAACGGCCAACTGGCATAGAAAGTATGAGTTTTTAAAGTATCAGTAGGACATGGTCCTATTTGTGGAAGTGGAACTGCCCTTTTTTTACCATTTTCAATATCATTCACAATCCTCATGTCAATCACTTAAATGAACGCTAGCCATTTTAGATCACAGGGGAATCATTAGGAGTTGTTCTCTTCCGCTAGAAACTTCTATTTTTGAGTCTGAATATAAGGAGGATGAGCTACAAGTTTTAGAAACTGTTTGCGAAACAGTTGCCGCTTTAGTGAAACACTAAGCATCATGTAGCAGTATTGCCAAGTGCTAAACAAGATGTTTGTTTTATTTTATTTTTACCCTGTTCTAAATCTTAATTTAGTAAAGATGTCAGTTCTTTTCAAATTATAATTACTTTCTCTTTTAACAAATAGGTAAAAGTTTAAATATTACAATATACAAACTATCAACATAACAAAATAATCACTTACTGTACAATGTTTGCTCTCAATGTTATATCTTCCTGTTTGGATGAAGGGTTAAAAAAAAGTGTGTTTTCTGTCTTTGTCGCCATCTCCGGGTCTAAGTTGGATGTCAACGTTGACCAATTCCTCGGTTTAATTCTACAACCTTCTCCTATCTAGGTGAGGGACGTTATTTTTAGGTTTAAACAAATAAAATTAGATACAAATCTGGTATAAAATGTTAGTGGGCTAGCGTTAGCATAGAACAGTTACCATACTTTTAAGAGGAAGCAGAGTATCGAAAGTCATGATTTTTAGGTTTATACGAATAAAATTAGCATAAATGCTAATTTATATATAATCCGTTTGGGTAAAGAATTCATCATAACCCTCACAAAGGGTAAAGAAAAGTGTGTTTTTTTGTCTATTTTGTCATCTCTGGGTCTAAGTTGAATGTCAAAGTTCACCAACTTGTGGGTTTATGTCCACAACCTTCCAATATCCAGGTGAGCGGAATACTTTATAATGTAGAATTAACTTTCACCAACTCAGAGGCCATGCAGCAGCTCAATATGTAAACATTGCAGCATAAGCTAGTTAGCTCTCTGTGATTGCGCCTCTAAAAATAGTGTGTTTGCGTTGTTGCTTATAATAACAATATCGCTTATAATTTTGGGATGTAATGTTGACATCATTTCGCTGGTGTTGTCCTTGAAATAAATATATGTAACTTAAAGCAAGTTGCAAACAGTCTATTATCATAATAAATGGGTTGTACTTGTATAGCGCGATTTTCTACCTTCAAGGTACTCAAAGCCCTTTTGACACTACTTCCACATTTACCCATTCACACACACATTCACACACTGATGGAGGGAGCTGCCATGCAAGGCGCTAACCAGCACCCATCAGGAGCAAGGGTGAAGTGTCTTGCTCAGGACACAACGGACGTGACGAGGTTGGTACTAGGTGGGGATTGAACCAGGGACCCTCGGGTTGTGCACGGCCACTCTTCCACTGCGCCACGCCAATAGCGTTCATTTAAGAGTAATTGTGTTGGAACAGTTGTCCCTGAAATGTCATCCATTTGGAACGTCTCGCCTCAAGCTCCATGAAGTGGATGTTGCTGACATGTTTGAGTAATTGTTGTTGATGTTACGCCATGCCAAGCGATGTCATCGCTTCCTAACAATAACAATGCTCCGCGCCCATTAATGATTTACACCTTTTTATCCCGCTAGCAAAGCGAAGGCTTTCGGTCTGGATTTCTGGGTCAATGTTAGCCAAACTGTCCCTCGAGAGACCCCATCCACTTCCCCTTTTAAAGGTCTATTGGTCTGATCTCCCCTGAGGGTGGGGGTGCATCCAGAGCATGCGTGTTATGTCATTCCTTTTGAGATGTGGATAGTGATGCTGCTGACCCTGAGGTCTTGTCCCTAGATGATGATCTATATTTAACTCCATTATCTTGCATCCATTCATTTGTGTGGTGTAAGCAAACATGCATGCAAACATACTGGACATCTATTTTCACTTTATACTAGGGCTGGGCGATATTGCCTTTTTTTAATATCCCGATATTTTTAGGCCATATCGCGATATACGATATATATTACGATATTTTGCCTTGGCCTTGATGCATATAATCACAGCAGTATGATGATTATGTGTATTCATTAAAACATTCTTCTTCATACTGCATTCATATATGCTACTTTTAAACTTTTATGCAGTGAGCGAAATCACAACTTAGTCAATTGACCGAAAGTGTATTTATTAAAGTTGTTAAGGAATGGCACAAACATTCAAGTCATTTCCAAAACATTAAGTGCAAGATTGTCAGAGACATTTTAAGTGTCAAATAAAAATGAGCTGCATAATAGGAAATCAAATAGTATTCGTCCTTCACTGTGAGGTATGTTACTAACGTTATGAAATTGTCTTCATTCTCTAGCGAGTGACCTTTCAAATGATGCTACATATTACCAGTAATGCTACTTTTTATAGCAGGGGTAGGGAACCTATGGCTTGCGAGCCAGATGTGGCTCTTTTGATGACTGCATCTGGCTCTCGGATAAATCTTAGCTGACATTGCTTAATATGATAAGTAATGAATGATTCCACTTGTAATCACAGTGTTAAAAATAATGTTCGAAATATAAAACATTCTCATGCATTTTTAATCCATCCATCTGTTTTCTACCGCACCCGTTCAAGAATTTGCGTTAATGGTAAGAAGTTATTTATTTATTCTTGGTTAGTGTGGGGCTTGCACTCCTGGGGTTCGTCAGACCACCAAGGACCAACATGAGAGCCTGTTTCAGGGTTACAATATTGTTTTATTTTTCAATAAGTCTCTCAGTTGCTTTCCAGCAATTGTATTTTTCTCTTTCGTTTTCGCTCGCGCTCTGGCTCCAGCTCAAATCCCGTCTCTCCTCCTGGCTGCTGCTTATAACAGAGCGACAGGTGATTAAATAACAAGGCCCAGGTGGGCCATCTACGCACCTGTCGCTGATTTCGAGGCCGGTCCTGGCACACCCCAGTTCGCTGCACGCCAGCAAGCCACGCCCCCTCCTCAGTTAGCTCGAGAATAACAATGTTATTACAAAGAATAAGAGACCTATTATACTCTAGAAATGTTGGTCTTACTTAAAAGTGCACGCGTTTAGTTTTGTTCAGTGTAAAAAAAATATTATATGGCTCTTACGGAAATACATTTTAAAATATTTGGCTTTTTGGCTCTCTCAGCCAAAAAGGTTCCCGACCCCTGTTTTATAGCAACGCTTTTGCCCCACACTTGACATATCACGGTTGTCTGTTCGACATATTCCCACTTGAAGCCGAACTACAGCCAGACGATGGAAACCCAGTTGTTTTTATTGGGAATTAAGTCTTCCTTCATTTGTTACCAGATCTGCACCTTCTTTCTCTCGAACGGCTACGTTAGCAGCTAACGTAGCCCAGTATGTTACCTCTCGTTTCTGCGAGGGCGGACACGTATGTGACGTATGTAAGAATGTGTGCCTGCTTGTCTGTGAGAAAGTAAGACAGGAAAGAGTGAGAAGAGCCTGAAGTGTACGCCCGCAGCTAAAAGCAACTGCGTGAGGACGTATACTCGAATATTACGATATAGTCATTTTCTATATCGCACAGAGACAAACCCGCGATATATCGTATATATCGATATGTCGCCCAGCCCTACTTTATACTAAACTGTATTATTAACATGATTCCTATACATATGTGCATATCAATGTACTTTACTATGTGTGCTTAGTTTCACAGTGACTTCATGGTGGAAAATATCAATAAACCCCCTTAAGTTATTGTTTTTCATCTGTAATTTAAATAGCTTTTTTTTCCCCGGCAAACTCAATTTCAACATTGAGAGACAGCTGAATATAGTGCAGCCCAGCGTTGGTGCTAGGAATTGTCAAAAGTCAAGTCATAAAAATGGGGTGCGACAGTAAATGTTTGGGGTGCCACTTTTTTGTAAGCGTTTTTAAAACAAATCAGTCAGAATCGAATATTAAGATTTTCAGCACAATCCCATTCAAGATCAGACAAATATTGCAGGAAGAGACAACAGGATCGTTGACGGGTCTGCCAACTTCTGGCGCCCCTTACAAAAAGGATGAGAAACAGGTAAACGCTGGGGGTTGACGGGTGAGAAAAAAATAAATTCAGTCTAAGCCTTGGCCTCTGGAGAAGGGGTCCAGACTGAGGCCAAGGGAAAAAAAACCTTCATAGCCATAGCACAAATAAGCACGTGTGTAAGAGGGTAACATCAAAGAACACTAAGGACATTAAAGACATTAAAATAGCAGAACTGATGCAACCAGCCATTTCTACATACAGCTAAAAAGTAAAACAAAGCAAAACAAAAAACATATACACTGTGGTGGTCTCAGCGTTCCACACCTACGTCTGCTGGGGTGGGAGAGCATGGCCGGAGACAGGAGCAGACCCAACAAAGCAACCAAGCACCCTCGGTTGCCCACTAACTCTCGGCCATTGTGATAAATGTCTGCTTTCAGCAAGTGGTTCTCAACCTTCTTTCAGTGATGTACCGCCTGTGAACATTTTTTAATTCAAGTACCCCCTAATCAGAGCAAAGCATTTTTGGTTGAAAAAAAAAGATAAAGAAGTAAAATACAGCACTATGTCATCAGTTTCTGATTTATTAAATTGTATAACAGGGCAAAATATTGCTCATTTGTAGTGGTCTTTCTTGAACTATTTGGAAAAAAAGATATAAAAATGACTAAAACTTGTTGAAAAATAAACAAGGAATTCAATTATAAATAAAGATTTCTACACATAGAAGTAATCATCAACTTAAAGTGCCCTCTTTGGGGATTGTAATAGAGATCCATCTGAATTCATGAACTTAATTCTAAAAAAAATTTCACAAAAAAAAAATCTTTAACATCAATATTTATGGAACATGTCCACAAAAAATCTAGCTGTCAACACTTGAATATTGCATTGTTGCATTTATTTTCACAGTTTATGAACTTACATTCATATTTTGTTGAATTATTATTCAATAAATACATTTATAAAGGATTTTTGAATGGTTGCTACTTTTAGAATATTTAAAAAAAATCTCACGTACATCTGGCATACCTTCAAGTACCCCCAGGGGTACACGTACCCCCATTTGAGAACCACTGATTTAAGCTGTAATAACTCACATTCTATATTGTTTTGGAAAAATGTTTTCATAAACGTTACTTAATTCATTAAAAAATGTATACAATTATGCATACCGTATTTCCTTGAATTGCCGCCAGGCATATAGTATGCGCCTGCCTTGAATTACTGCCGGGTCAAACTCACTTCGCAAAATAATTAACGCATGCTTGGTATTACCCCCGGGTCAAACTCGTGATCATGAGTGACACTTCCCCTGTCATCATTTTCAAAATGGAGGAGGCTGATTTCATTACCGGTAATTTGAAATCGCATAAAGGAAAGAAGATTAAGAGGTATTCAGTAGGATTTAAGGTCCAAGCTATTTAAAAAGAACAGTAAGCAGTTATGTTTTATTAATATACCTGTGTAGCCGACGGTCCGACAGACAGGCAGGGCACGCTGGAGCCCGGCTCAAGATGGCGGCGAGGAGACGGCGAGCGAGCAGAGAGGAGGAGCGGAAGAGCGACCTGGACTGAGGTTTTATTTAAGAATAAACAAAGTCAAACTGCTCAAGCCATGTCCTTCCTTGGTGGTCCTGGGAACCCGCAAGACGACTGCTTGAGACCGTCACAATACCGTAGCTGCGTCCGTCAAATATGAGTCATTAAATGACTCCCGCCTCCTGGTGTTAGAGGGCGCTAGTGATTTTTGTTGCGACTACTCGGCCGCAGAAGAAGTGAAATGAGTATCGTGATATGTGCTGGAGTAGGTAATAAAGGAAGATCTCCATCGAGACAGAGAGACTTTCAAAACTGAAGAAAGATAAGGAATACTTCTTTAAATAAGTTATCGATCCTTTTGATCATAAGGAGCTGGCATGGACTATATTTATAAGTAAAGGTAAGACCATAATAACGTTTTTTTTGTTAAAAGTGCTTTTCATAATGGTATCCTTGCATCACACTAAAATTTTTACTGCATGCCTTTGGTAAGTGCCGGAGTGAGAAGAGGTTTAAAAATAATTATCGCATGCTTACTTTTACCGCATGCCTTTGGTAAGCGCAGGAGTGAGAAGAGGTTTTAAATTAATTAGCGCCCCGTATGTAAATTTATCCAGTTATAAACATTTATTGCCTTTCTTCTTTCCTTCATGGATCTAAACATTACCGCTGCCGGTAGTTTTTTCTATATTTTTATTAAATAAGTTGTAGGTGTATTTAATTCAGTATAAAAATGTAAAATGTTTAGTACATGTATAACATATTTTTAGCCTTTTTTAAAAGAAAATGATGCATCATCACTGATTATGCAAATTATATGATGGCACAAGTATATCGGCAAACCGGGGGAAACCCTGGATTATTTTGGTTGGTCAGGCAGCAATGTGCATCTACGGGTTTAGATTGGCGTATGTTTTTATTTAAATGCGGAAAGATGGTAATTAGGGGTGTGAATCACTGGGCACTAATTCCTCGGGCGGCGATTCGATTCAGAACAGATTCTCGTTTCAACACGATTCATACAATATATCATTTGATATAATGACTATAATGAAACTTTTTTTAAACAGACTACAGGCGGGGAAACTTCCTTATGGTTGCATGGGAAGATGGTCTAAAACAGGGGTGGGCATTACGTCGATCGTGATCGACTGGTCGATCTCGGAGGGTGTGTCAGTCGATCTCAAGCCAGGCCTTAAAAAATAGACATAAAAATGAGCAATCATCAATCATACCAAGACTTCACTTTCGTCAGTTGTTTGACATTCTCGGCACCCGAGGATCTTGTGAGATGACGCTGGCTGCTGCGAGCTCATATTTAAGAAAAAAATCACTAACAGGGCGGGCGCGTTGAAACACATTTTATTTCTAGAGACTCCGTACCTACTGTCAAAACTCTAAAGACCGACTGCACAGTTCCTGTCTTCAACATAAAAGACCTGTTTCATCCTGCCTGTGCTAACAAAATAAGAGTCTCAGAAAGCTAGCGTGCACAAGCTAGCAAGCAACGGAGTTTGATGCCAATGTATTTCTCCCCCGCCCTCAGCGACCACTTTCTCACTTGCTTGCCCACCCGCACAGTCACTGACGTCACTCACCTGCTGCCAGACATTAAAGGGCCACACACATATGCTACTCTCATAACAAAGTGTTTAAAAACGAGTATGCAAGTTGGACAAATGAGATGCCAAATCCAACCACTTTCATGTAGTATTAGACAGAAAGGAGGACTTTTTTTTTTCTCCATTTGAAAATGCGGACGTTATCAGCACCACTGTCTAATTCCAATCAATGCAAGTCATCAGAATCAGGTAATACACCAACTTATATTCTTGTCTTCATGAAAGAAAGGAATCTATGTGTGTTAAACATGCTTGTATTATCATTAAACACCATTATCTTGTTAACAAAAATGTCTCTTTCATAAATAAATAAATATAAATTATAAATAGGAATGAGGTAGATCTCCTCGACTTGGTCAATTGAAAAGTAGCTCACCTGCAGAAAAAGTGTGAGCGCCCCTGGTCTAAAACATCTCTTTAAAAAAATGTATATTATAAAAAAAAGTTTATTGATTTTTGAAAATGATGACTCAATTTTAGAATCTGGATGAATAGGAATCACGGTTTGAATGTGAATACATATTTTTCGTGCACCCATAATAATAATGTCCCTTGTATTCATGTTGGCATTTAAGCGGGCTACCCAGTCATGAATGCGCTAGCGTCCTTCTCCAGCAAATGAGCAGGATTACCCCAGTATCACAGTAAGTTTATCTACATACAGTGAGAATTCAATATAAAACAGTAATACTAACCACATAGGTTTTTTTGCGCATTAACATTAAAACCTTTATTATAGAATATCATTATTTAAACATTAAAATCACAATTTGTCTTTCAAACCCTTTATCACAACCGTTACATCCCTAGTTGTGTTGTCTTTTTAGCGAGGCAGAAGTATGACAAATGTGACTAGGAAGGAAACGCGTCCGTGCAGGATGCAGAAGAAAGTCAGATGTACATTGCGCAACATTGTTTTACATGTGGAACTTTTGGATTGTATAAAATGAATGTTGCAGAAGTAATTTGAATGCAAGTATTTTTTTTGTAAAGCTTTAGCTCTTTTTAGAGCAGTTCCACTGTGATATGTCTTACGAAATCGAGCTTCAACGACATCGGATGTGTGAGCCAACACTTGTATTGGTTTTTGTTGCTCTCAACCCCACGTGGTGTTGTTGGAGAACAAAGCTAGTTTATTGTTGGACAAACTGCTTTGTTTTTTAAACTGACATCTAAAAGTGTTGTTTTTAAATGATTAGTTTTTATTAGGACTGTCCAAAAACAGCACAATTTTTTTCTTTCACTGGCAATAAACGCACACGTGTCCTTTTTGACCCTCGTGCCGTGCCATGTAGTGCCTGGCTAACTGAATTATTGTGTTAATTCTTTTATGACTTCTGGTCGCGTACTCATTTACAGAATGACTAGCAGGCTGAATATTACATTTTATTAATAAATAGAGAAGGTTAAAACATTGCCATGCAGAGTTATGAATACCATTGACTGTAATGTACAGAATATCAGGTAGAAATATCCCATTTTACATTACCAAACATCTTTGACAATCAAAGCATGATCATAACGATCCACATTTTGTTATTAATTTGTGAAACTGGTATTTAAACATGGTGTAGCTCAGATGTGTCAAACGTGTGGCCCATAAGATGGGCAGTATAAAAATGAGCTGCAATATTTTTAAAGAAAGAGGTTGCTGTACTAAATGTATCCACTGGATGTCGCAATAGCAATTCAAGTGTAACCCACGTCACACATCATACTGTTTAAAGATGACGTCCCAGCTGAGTTTAAAAGCTGTCTGGATTGGCTGCCGCTACTCCAATTAGCGTAGGTGCAAGCTATAAACTGCTCCTCTTGTGGCTGGCAGCAGATTGCGACAGACTGATGCAGTAGCGATGCACAATGCCTCCTTTCATTGTAAATTATCAACTCAACGGATAAAGTAACGAAATGGTAAGATATAAAGACTTATGTCAACATGACCTCATTGCTTGAATGGGCGACGCGCACCCTGAACTCCATTGTAAAAATGTGTTTCTACATTTGTTCTATTTTATTTTATGCATCAATCTACCATTTTCAAATTAGTTAAGTTTGTAGTTATGGTACATTGATTTCGGTTATGGTGTCATTTTGATAATTGTTTTGTTTATAAATGTAATTGAATGATGGTAAAAAAATCTGTTGTAGTAGTACTCTGCGGGGCCCCGGTGTTGCTGACCAGCCTGTCAGACACACAGTCCTGCAGTCGAACGTACTGTGGTCTGTCAGTCAGGTAATCTACAACCCAGGACACCAAGGTGGCCTCCACCTGCATGTTCTCCAACTTCACACCCAGTAGCCCAGGTCGTATAGTATCGAAAGCACTGGAAAAGTCAAAAAACATGACCGTCACACTGCTCGCAGGCTTGTCTAGGTGGGTGTGGGCTCAGTTCAGCAGGTAGATGACTACGTCCTCCACTCCAAGTCGTGGCTGGTAGGCGAATTGGAATGGGTCCAGGTGGGGCTTGACTGTAGGGCGGAGTTGTTCCTGGACCAACCTCTCCATGGCCTACTACTAACACAACTTTTGCGTTTACATTTGATAGTAGATGACTTACCTCGCCTCTGGATGTCCTTTAATTGGATGCCTTCTCGACAGGTGCTGCAGCATCAAACTTGTGCTATTGCGGTATGTGAGCTCCACTTTGCAATGTTTGCATACTACTGCGTTTTCCTTCCATTTTAGTGTGAAGTGTTCCCACACCTTAGACCAGGGGTGCCCACACTTTTTCTGCAGGCGAGCTACTTTTCAATTGACCAACTCGAGGGGATCTACCTCATTTATATATATCATTTATATTTATTTATTTATGAAAGAGACATTTTTGTAAACAAGTTAAATGTGTTTAATGATAATACAAGCATGTGTAACACATATAGATGTCTTTCTTTCACGAAGACAAGAATATAAGTTGGTGTATTACCTGATTCTGATGACTTGCATTGATTGGAATCAGACAGTAATGATGATAATGCCCACATTTTCAAATGGAGGAGAAAAAAAGTTGTCCTTTCTGTACAATACCACATGAAAGTGGTTGTTTTTTGGCATCTAATTCATCCAGCTTCCATACACTTTACAAGAAAAACATTGGCGGCAAATTCCGTAGCTTGCTTGATTGACATTCACGGCACCCGAGGGTTTTGTGAGATGACGCTGGCTGCTGCCAGTTCATTATTATGAAAAAATGACAGAGAGGAAGGCGAGAAACACTTTTTATTTCAACAGACTTTCGCGCCGTCCCTTCCGTCAAAACTCTAAAGGCCGACTGCACATTTCCTATCTTCACAATAAAAGCCCTGCTTCATGCTGCCTGCGCTAACAAAATAAGAGTCTCGGAAAACCATTTAGTGGTCAATTGTACGGAATATGTACTGTACTGTACTTTCTGAGGGATCGCTTGTGCACGCCAGTTTTCCGAGACTCTGTATTTAGTTAGCGCAGGCAGCATGAAGCAGGGCTTTTATTGTGAAGATAGGAAATGTGCAGTCGGCCTTTAGAGTTTTGACGGAAGGTACGGCGCGAGAGTCTGTTGAAATAAAAAGTGTTTCTCGCCTTCCTCTCGGTCATATTTTAATAATAATGATCTTGCAGCAGCCAGCGTCATCTCACAACACCCTCCGGTACCGTGAATGTCATTTAAGTGACGTCTTGGTGAAGATTGATGATCACTAATTTGTAGGTCTATTTTTTTTAAAAGCCTGGTTGGAGATCGACTGACACACCCCCCGCGGTCGACTGGTAGCTCGCGATCGACGTAATGGGCACCCCTGCCTTAGACAATTTTTGTCGCTTCTTAATTCCCTCGTATTGCTATGGCTTTTGTCCACTGCTTTCTGCGGCATCCGGCATTGCGAGTTATGTCGGCAAATTAGTTTACTAAACTCAAGCGTATTTAAAGGAGCGGTGTTGTGCAGTGCATGGGGCGTATAATCTGACGTAAACACGCTGTGCAATACCTAGACAGTCCGTGCGAAACGTGAGCTTTGACTACTAAACGAGGCAAATATGCCGTAAAAAACTAACAAAAAATAAACTTGACTACTCGAGGCAGCAAAAATTCCTCAAATATATTTTGGGATCAAATTACTCGATTTACTCGAGGAATCGTTTCAGCTCTGATAACATTGTTAACCAGCAATTTGTAGGACAAAATATCATCCAGGAAAATGTGTTAATCAGCACAGGCTTGCTTATTCTTCTGTGGTTAAGATACTTATACACTAGTTTTGGGTGATACTACAAATTTAAGTATGGATCTGATACAGTGGAAATAATTAAACATTTCAAGATCGGTGATTGATTACATTTTTGGTCACAATTTTTGAAACCAACTGCACAAATGTTAGTTGTTTTTTTTAGCCGAACTCGCAGGCCTGTTCGCCGTCTTATAGCAATTTCTGTCGGCTGTTTGCCAAAGTCAAGACAAGATTCAGTGGGATTAGGATCATTGACGGAAAGCTGCCTCCTTTTAACGAGTACTAATTGACGTGTAACCAGCAGCGCATTAGCCAAGGCCGCTGGACACCAGGTCGAAGGAGGTTAGACGAGGACTTGATCAACTTGCGAGTCAGTGTTTTTATCCCATCATCCGAGCGGTCCATGGAAGCATCTGCGCTGGGTCCAATTAGTCGGGCCTATCCGACTGTACTGTGCAGCGCCCGTGTAAACAAACGCAATCCATTTGTTGGCTCATGCGCATTGTTTGCATCGTCCACGGGAGGTAAATATTCTGCTGTAAATCCCCCAAAATTGCGGACATCAACAGCTAAGCCAAATTACTATGCATTATGGGTGTAACGGTACGTGTATTTGTATTGAACCGTTTCGGTACGGGTGGTTCGGTTCGGTTCGGAGGTGTACCGAACGACACGGACATATTAAGTAGTGCACGTTTTGTAAACAATGCACACCGAGGCACCATGAATTGATTTACAAGGACTCCGACTTAAACAAGTTGACAAACTTTTTCGGGTGTTACCATTTAGTGGTCAGTTGTACGGAATATGTACTGTACTGTGCAATATACTAATGAAAGTTTCAATCAATCAAAAAAAAACAACAACACACTGCACGCTAGTAACGTGCAGTGTCATGAAAAAAAAGACGTGTGTTCTTGTCTTTCTTTATGATTGCGAACAATATGTAATATTCCTAAAAAGTTCAGTTGCTCTTAACCTGGCCAATAAAGCTCATTCTGGACAAAAGAAAAAGACTGTACTGTACTGACTTCAGGAGTCATGGTCTCATCTAGTGAGCAGTGCTACTGTAGTATTGATATTTTGTGTTCATTTTTTAATTTTTATGCTTAATCTCGGCCAAACATATATAAAATATGCTTTAAAAAAATGTGCAAAATTTGAAGTGTGATGTGGTAGAGGATGACTAATCTTTCCCAACTTCTGTACTTTATTTTCCACAGTTGTCCGGGAGTCACCGCCCAAGTTCCTGTTCATCCAGTTGGGCCAGTTGCTCCTATCCACTCAGCCGCCGGGAAGGGCGACCAACGCTGTGCGCAGCCTCTATGGGACAATAGCAGAGTGCATCCACACTCCTTCCTCTTCCTCCGTCCCCTCCCCCGCTCTCCACAGATGCTATCCCCCTAACAAACACTGTCACCCGCCCACACAGACAGTCCTCCTCCCACGCCGGTCACGGTGCACTCCCTCCAACACCACCACCGCCAGTCAGGCAGCGAGCGGCGGACGGAGGCTGTGTAATCCTGAATCACGGCCCGCCTACGCTCTCTTTTTGTGATGGCGACTGTTATTGTGGCTGCCGGAGCCCCTCTCCGGAGGCAAAGGGAGGAAGCACAGGAGGCGGCGTAAAGGGAGAACGGACACTTATCATCGGACTTCTGGAGGCTGCGCTTTGAATGCGCGTTCATGGGGCGTTGAAAGCACATGATGTGGCACCGGCTTCGCCGCCTCTTGCCAGTCAAAGATTGGACCAAAAGTCAACTTTGGAAATATTCGGAACATACTTAACCTGCGGCTAAGGAATGCACTGAACATGGAGGAAAGTACTTTTTGACTTCTATCTATCTTGATTGTTATCCTAATATCTTTGCTACTGGTGGTCACAAAAGACAAACGCTACCAAAAGTGCCTTTACTTTTGTACTCTACTTTCTACTGTCATGTAATTCTGTGACGTTACATGCCACATGCCACAAGTGAACAAATAGCTGACAATCTTCACTTTAGTTTTGTAAGGACTGCCAAGCAAACTCCTGTCCACGCCAGATAGGCCTCAGACTGTCGGCGGAGCCTCGTCCCGCCCGTCGCCATGGTTAAGTTGCAGTCCAAATGGCGCTACCTGTTCATGTTCCTGGGCATCCAGCTGGTAGTCATGGCGCTGCTGTCCCGGGAGGGCTACCAAAAGAGGGTCACCTACTTCATACGCATCTTCCGCAAGTCAGACGGCGCGGCAACGTCCGCCCGAAACCAGACCGCAGCCAATGTGCCTGGAAGTGATGTGTACGCGAACCTCTCCCTACTGTCCAGAGGTCAGAACAATGGAGAGGTGGTTTACTACTGCCCCAAGACCTCCCCTCTCACAGGTGAGTCCTGCGAGAAGACCACCTCCTTGGTGCCACAGGATTTCTTGTCTTCTTTCATGTCCCGGGCCGGTTCATCTAACCAGTTACTGACGAGCTCCTAACGCAACTGAAAATGTTGACAGAGCCATACTGGACCAAAAATTCAAAAAACAAATCTGCCTTTAGCCGCAAAAATGAAAAACCTTAAGTGTTATAAGGAAGGCAACATGTGATGTGTCTATATTACTGTATTTTTCGGATTATAAATCCCAGTTTTTTGCATAGTTTGGCCGTGGGTGCGACATATACTCCGTAGCGACTTATGTGTGAAATTATTAACACACTACCGTAAAATATTAAATAATAATATTTATCTCATTTGCGGAAGAGACAAAGAAAATGTCAGCAATCGTCACACACACGTCAGCAATTGTCACACACATGTCAGCCAATAAGAATTCGGCGGGGGAGGGTCATGGCAGAAGTGCATTGTGGGTCATGGGATGCTATATGCTATATGCTACTTCCGTAGCTATTCAAATGGATCATTTCAACGTTGGCGGTAACTTTTAAAAACTGAGAAGGGCTGAACAAAAATGGCACTGAAAAGGAAATCATGTACTGCAGATTACAAGCTGGACGTAGTGAAATATGCAGCAGAAAACGACAATAGGAAGCGGCGCATACCTTTAGAGTTGGCAGAGTAGTTTAGAAGCGACCTCGAGGAAGAAGATTTCATCGGATTTATCGATTAGGAGTGACAGATTGTTTGGTAAACGTATAGCATGTTCTATATGATATTGTTATTTGAATGACTCTTACCATACTACGTTACGTTAACATACCAGGCACGTTCTCCGTTTGTTATTTATGCGTCATACAACATATACTTATTGTTCACTATTTATTTGTTTTAAGTTGCCTTTCAAATCTCTGTTATTGATGTTGGATTTTAACAAATACATTTTTCCCGAAAATGCGACTTATACTCCAGTGCGACATATGTATGTTTTTTTCTTCTTTATTATGCATTTTCGGCCGGTGCAACGTATACTCCGGAGCGGTTTATAATCCGAAAAATACGGTAGCTATAATAGCCTACTATCAAAATGACTGTGTCGCAAATCTCCGTTGACAGAAATGTTGAAGTGTAATATTCATTCTACACATTTTTACAGCATTTGAAAACATTAGTGAAACTGAGGCTTCTGGAAATTACTGGTTTAGAGTAACCAAAGGTAAAGATGTGTGTCCATCCATCTATTTACTACTGCTTGTCCCGTTTGGGGTCGTGGTGGGTGCTGGAGCCTAGCTCAGCTGCATTCGTGTGTCCAAGTTAACGGAAATGGCAAAGCTGTATTCTTCTGATAGATTTATTACAATCTTTGCAAGCTGGGTAACGTTTGCTGTAGTCTGGAACAACATGGTAACGTTTGCTGTGGTCTGGAACATTGACACACAAAATGCAGCCTACATTACATATAGATAATGTGTCATGAGCAGTGTTCTGAAAACTACCTTTAAAAACTAATTAGTTATAGTTGCTCATTGACTTTACCAAAAAATTAATTGAATTATTAACTGAATTTCTTTTTAATAAATGTAATTAATTACGAGAGTAAAGTCATTTATACATTGCTATAAAAAACTATAAATATCTAGCATATGCATTTCAGAAGTGTATAATATAAAGGCACAGTGTGCGGAGTCTGTGCTTTTAAAAGGCGGGGCCTGTTGCTTGGTGACGTATGAGGTCCCTGAGGGCTTCAACGGAGCTGTGTTTGTTAGCAGCGCACATTGTCAGCTTTGACACCAGCTCTTTTGAATCTTTTCACTGGATTATGTTGCCTCTGCTTAATAAAGAGATTGAATGTGCTTCGATGGCTGTCATATCTTATTCTCAACAAACTGTATTGTTTGGATGGCATGTTTGTCACTTCAATCATTGTTTGTTGTGCGTATGGTATTTTCTGCTGTCAAAGTGTGATGGTGCCTCTTCCTGTTTGATATCAAGTTCATGTTAGTGTGGTGCTGCTTGTTGCTTTCAGGAGTAAAAAAATATTTCCTGCATTCCTGTGGTGTTGTTGTCGACATTCAACCACAGCTAAAGTAACATGCCCCTTTAAATAAAGTCGCTAACGGTGTTGTAACGGACCTAAAAGTAATTAGATTACTCGTTACTAGTAAAATTAAAATGTTACTAACGCTGTGATTGCAAACACTTGTCATGAGGCATGCAAATATAAATTAAATACACAGACGACATAAGTAGAGGTAATTAGACGACATAAGTAGAGGAAATTAAATTACCTCAAGTTTACCTACAAACGAGGCATAATGATGAAATGTGTACATACAGCTAGCCTAAAGAGCATGTTAGCATTGATTAGCTTGCAGTCACGCACTGACCAAATATGCCTGATTACCACTCCACACAAGTAAATAACATCCACAAAGCTCACCTTTGTGCATTGACATACAGCATAAAACCTTTGTTGGACAAAATGAGACGACGAAAGAATGGCATGAAACCCGTCTTTCTGTGGCAGCGTCCGAGAAAGTTATACAAACTGTTGCGTCACAGTCCACACAACTATGGTGAGTTAAAGGGCCGCCAAAATAAGGACAAAAAGTCGGTCGCCAAATACTGTCATTAGTGAAGTATGTTTAATACAAACAGTGGGCTTTCTAACAGCCACAAAGGTTTGTTTCATGTTTGTCCTCCTACAGAAATCATATTAAAACAAAAATTATATTTTTTCCCCCATCTTTTTCTATTTTCATACAATTTTGAAAAAGCTCCAGGGAGCCACTAGGGCGGCACTAAAAGGCTGCGGGTTGCCGACCCCTATTTTAGCTAGTGCCTAACTAGGCACTTCCCATTGTTGCATTTATGCTTGGTCTTGTGTTTCTCTTGATTCTTTTCTATTTTTGGCTCATTACCAACCGTGGGCTTCACTTGAGGTTCCCCAAAGCAGGCACTGCTCATCAATAAATCCAAATGCCAGCAAATGAGGTACATGGGGAGCAATTCGTAATATCCCCGACTGTCACTTGGCACCGACCGCCAATTATGTTTGTGCTTTTATTCGCTCCAAGAAACGCTATGTTGCACTTTATCCCCTTTTTGCATACACACTGTAAATGTGTACATGTCCAATACATGCCATACATCACATACAACAAGGAGGACACAACTTCCTTAACAAGTGCTTAACATTACACTCATACGTTAACAGTAGCCTCTTGGTAGGTTAGCATTTTTATTGAAGTACAAAACCTATGATCAAACTTGGGATGTAACGACATGAAAAATATATTTTTATTAGGTTATTGTTGACCGTGAATGTCCTCAGAAAGTGCACTAAATTCTGGAATCAAGTTTTATTTAGAAATAAGTAATGATGATAATTAGACACACTATACCAGAGATCCCCAACCTTTTTGAAACCAAGAGCTACTTCTTGGGTACTGATTAATGCGAAGGGCTACCAGTTTGATACACACTTGAATAAATTGCCAGAAATAGCCAATTTGCTCAATTTACCTTTACCTCTATTTTGTTATTAATAATTAATGATATTTATCTTTGTGGAAACACTGATCAGCTTAATGATTTCTCACAATAAATATATATTTTTGATGACATGTTTTGAATAGGTTAAAATAAAATCTGCACTTTGTTAGAATATATAACAAATTGGACCAAGCTATATTTCCAACAAAGACAAATCATTATTTCTTGTAGATTTTCCAGAACAAAAATGTTCAAAGAAATTGAAAAGACTTTGAAATAAGATTTACATTTTTTTCTACAGATTTTCTAGATTTGCCAGAAGACTTTTTTTGAATTTTAATCATAATAAGTTTAAAGAAATATTTCACAAATATTCTTTGTCTAAAAAACAGTAGCTAAAATGAAGAATTAAATTAAAATGTATTTATTATTCTTTACAATAAAAAAATAAATTTACCTGAACATTGATTTGAATTGTCAAGAAAGATGAAGGAATTTAAAAGGTAAAAAGGTATGTGTTTGAAAATCCTAAAATAATTTTTAAGGTTGTATTTTTTGTCTAAAATTGTCTTTCTGAAAGTTATAAGAAGCAAAGTAAAAAAATAAATGAATTTATTTAAACAAGTAAAGACCAAGTTTTTAAGATATTTTCTTGGATTTTCAAATTCTATTTAAGTTTTGTCTCTCTTAGAATTAAAAATGTCGAGCAAAGCGAAACCAGCTGGCTAGTAAATAAATACAATTTTAAAAAAATAGAGGCAGCTCACTGGTAAGTGCTGCTATTTGAGTTATTTTTAGAACAGGCCAGCGGGCGACTCATCTGGTCCTTACGGGCTACTTGGTGCCCGCGGGCACCGCATTGGTGACCCCTGCACTTTACTATCTTGGCAGATCAAATATTAAATATTGTTCTGGCTTCTTAAATGCTGTATTATTTTCGTGTTTAATTATGTTGATTCTGTTTTAGTTTGTGCAATTTTAGAGTGTTTTTTCTCAGAGTATATATAGATCAATAGATCTATCACTCTTAATTATACTAGTTGTTCAGACAGTAGGAGTGTCAAAAAGGTTTTATTTGATGAGTCAGGATTCTAATTTGTAGTGGTTTTTAATCTATTAAAATAAAAAATGGATTACAATCTTTTTTCAATCTGAGGAAAGTATTGCTAGATACTTCTCTTGTGGCCTTATTTGCATTCAACTTTATTAAATGTTTGGGTCAAATTTTTTTTTAAATAAAACCAGTTTTCTTTTAAGTAATACAGAAATGTATGAAACCTGTTTATTTTATGGAGGAATGTAGTTAATCATAGAACTGGCACTTAATGTTATTAAAAAAAAAAAAAGTATGGATTTTGAATGGAGAATCAATTCTGAATTGAATCCTTACCCCCAAGAATCTAATCAAGTCGAATCGTGTGGTGCCCAAATATTCATAGCCTTACCAGACAGCAGTATTTAGTTTGCGATATGTTGTTTCTTCATAGACAAATACGTTATCAGATCTTTTTTCACCAAAAGTTCAGGAACTTTTGAATTCCTGGAACCTTTAGATTTAGACCTTTTTAGATTTAGACAAGCTTTATTAATCAAGGGAAATTGTTCGACTCAGTAGCTCAATTACAAAAGGAAGGAGAATAGAATAGAATAGAATGTACTTTATTGATCACTAGGGGAAATGGACAAGGGGAAGGACAACTTGACACTAGAAAAGGGTGAAAAAAATAAATAAAATGTGGACCAACAACACAAGAGAGTTAGCTTTTATACTTATACGAGTCTTCTTAGCATTAGTATTTTAATTTACTCGTGTTGAAACGAATAAATACGTAAATGGCGTCTGGGTGACTACTTTTACAACGTGTAACAAAGTAAATGGGTTGTACTTGTATAGCGCTTTTCTACCCCAAAGCGCTTTGACAGTATTTCCACATTTGCCCATTCACACACTGACGGCGGGAGCTGCCATGCAAGGGGCTCACAAGGACCTATCAGGAGCAAGGGTGAAGTGTCTTGCCCAAGGACACAATGGACGTGGTAAGGATGGTAGAAGGTGGGGATTGAACCAGTAACCATCATATTACTGGCACAGCCACTCTACAAACTTCGCCACGCCGTCCCCAAAAGTACATAGTCACGCCAAAATAAATAGTTACTCTTTGATGTGATTTACCCTCGTTCACATTATCCAAGAAAGTCTGAGTAGTAAGCAGCTGAGGTTGCCACTTCATGACTGAATTCTTTGTACTCCTCTGTATCTTATTTCAAAATAGTCCGTTCATTTCTCATAGCTTTGTGTATTAAAATGAGGTTTGTAAAAAAATAAACCGTGTAGTTCAAAGACTATGGGTGAGAATAAAAATTGCATGATGGTTCCACTGATCAGTGTTCTTCAGCCAATAGATGCCACACTAAAGTTCCTACATGTCAAAAGTTCCTTTCGTTCTTCATTCTCTCCGTTATCAAGTATGTTTTAATAGAAATAAACAGTCTCGCAGACTTTAATAGCATACTTTTGTTTAAAAAACAAGGTTTTTAGGAACGCTCTGTGTTCAACCAGTCAGCGGTTGACAGCAAAGACAGCGCCTCCTCTAAGGTTACTGGAACTTCTCAAAAGCCCCACCTCTCTGTCATGTATTTTATGGTGGATAGACAAGGTGAACTTGAGAAAGTTCCTGCCTTTGCCAAATGTCTCTTGTATTTATGTTAGCATTTAAGCTAACTAACGACCAAGTGCTAGTTTCTGAGTCCATTGATGTCCGGTTATCAATCGCGATTTTATGATAATTTATTTTACAAGGAATTACTAACCATCAGACTAGATGTGACAAAACTAAGTCTATGAGCATGAACTGATAAAGACTACTCGGATGAGAGGCGAAACGTCTTTGAAGACAAACCTAACAGTCCAGTTGCGATCGATTGAATCCACTGAGGTAACCATTGGGAGTTTGATCGCGGTTTATCATTGTAGTCTCAAGACATACATTAAACAGTCCGTTTTGCAACATTCGGGGGTCTGTTTTTAAAGGTTGCAGTTTTTCGTCCGTTAGTCCGTAGTTGATGATGAAGTGGCCCCCTGTGGCACTTGCTCAAAAGTCTGATGTGCACATTGTGGAGGCAATTGAAACCCTCGAGACATTCGGTCCAACTCTCATCTGGTGCACCACTTCCCTTTGCTCCACCACAGTGTGCTCCGTTTGACTCAGCAGATGTTCCTTGCTCAAGGTATTTCCCTTCAGAGATGCAAGCACTCCAAGCTGCAGCTGCCCCTCATCCATGTCATGTAGCCAAACTTCAAACCTACCGTCTCTGGTTTGGTGTAATGACTTTCCTTCAGGAGGCCTCCTCTCGTGCCGCGCATGTACATTAGCTGTCAACATCATTTTGTACTTAAACTGCTTTTAGATAACAGGAAACTGTCATTGTGAACACTCTTACATGTGAGCATCGCAGTCAATGGTTGTTACCGAGCTATCTGGTAATGCCTACTAGAGATGGTATTTAGGAGGGATGTAACGGTATCAAATCTTACAGTACGATAATATCACAGTATTAAGGGCACGGTGCGATATTATTGCGATGTAGGTCCAAAAATAAAAAAAGCTTGGTGAAAATGCCATAGTGTGTAAAATGAAGTGTCGGGAATGTTTAGGAGAAACACGCTTGCTGTAATTGAATACACACATAATGCTAAAATGTTCCGGCCATATCTTTTACTTCAGAAAAAATGCAACTAATTGTGCAGGAACAATTTAAAATAAAATAATATCTTATAGTTGATGTCTTTAAAACTGCGGTGTTCAAACTACGGCCTGCCAACATCTTTGATTTGGCTACTTATATAATACATATATATATATATATATATATAGTCAACGGACTGATTACGTGGTGGCCAAAGATCGTAGCTTAAATCAGTGGCAATTAATTGTTACTCAATGTGATTATGTGGAGAGTATTTACTTACATGACCCAATCCAAACAACTTTCCCTAGTCATGGTGCAGATAAAAACATTTCAACCAGCACAAAAATTCAACAAACATGGTCACACATAACAAAACCTGCTCATTAAGCTTGTGTATATTAGTAAAACAAAAACATCCAATCAGCATTAAAAAAAATCAAAACTACACCTATTTCAATCCAGCATGAGGATTGATGGGTAAAAATGTAAATACATGATTTTATATATATATATATATATATATATATATATATATATATATATATATGGATGGATTGATGATAGTGATTTCCTGTCGTGCAGTGCAACGAGACTGACTGGCTCTGTGTCGCCTAGGAAACGCGAGTGCCGCACTTTGATTGATTGATTGAAACTTTTATTAGTAGATTGCACAGTTCAGTATATATTCCGTACAATTGACCACTAAATGGTAACACCCGAATAAGTTTTTCAACTTGTTTAAGTCGGGATCCACGGTAATCACTTCGCGTTGCAGAAAGCAGACTTTCTTACCTCCGCCAATTCCTTTTAACGACGACGAGTACATACACATTTCACTTCCTGTTGACGCCGTTCCACGCCTCCAACTTGCCGTTCCTGTGCTGTGCAGAGGATTCTGGGAGATATAGGTTATTTACTGACTCAGTCAGCGCTTAATCGACAGAAAAAAAGCTTTCACTGTAAACTCACCGAGTTTTCCTTTGATACCGTCACACACCACGGTATTATTGAGAAGACTTTGAAGCCAAAACACTGCTGTATTTATAATACCGTTACTTCCCTAGTATTTAGGACACACCAATGTTGGCACAGGTGAAGCTGTGAGCAACATGTCTCTTACATGGAGGAACTGAAATAACGCTTTAGATCCGGCCTTTATTCAGCCTATTACAGACATTTTTGGACTGTGTGCCTTGCTCTTTACACAGCAACTGAAGGATCTTCGCTTGCTATCTTGTGTTGGTTCATAGTCCATTGTTGAAATTGATCCACATTCAGTACGGTAGAACCGGTTGGTATTTGATAGCTTGTTCCTTTTACACCGAACCCAGCAAAACATGACTTTGTGCTTGTTCACCACAATCAGATCACATGATGCATAACCTCTGTAACATAAGGCCCCTTTTCAACCAAAAATGTTGGTTCTAACTTCTGGATCTCCAGGTTCCTGTAGACATATGTGGCTGATGGCGTAAGGAGGAGGGCTTTACTATATTTCTACTCTGATACCATGTGAATAAACACACAATATTAGGTGACGGATCTTTTACTAAAAATTAAGTAAATGAGATACAAATCCATCATATACAAAATTATATGATTTTAAGAATAAAGTATACCAAATTGTTTATAAAAAGTCAGGCTTTTGTCCTCATGTCTAACAATCAGAAAGTTGTACCCCCAGTAAATGATGAATTCATGAGGGTCAGGTGATTGCTTTTGGTACATTTAAGCTGTAAATAACAATTTATAAATAATGAATGTCAGTGTTTATCTGTAAATAACAATTTATAAATAATAAATGTCAGTGTTTATCTGTAAATAATAAATGTAAGTGTTTTAGCTGTAAATAATAAATGCCAGTGTTTGTCTGTGAATAACAATATAAAAATAATACTGTCAGTGTTTATCTAAATACATTATATAAATAATGCATGTCTTGTTTATCTGTAAATAACTAAATATAAATAATCTCAACGTTAACTGTAAATAACGATATATAAATAATAAAAGTCAGCGTTTATCTGTAAAAATATAAATAATACATGTTGGTGTTTATCTGCAAATATATAAATAATGTCAGTGTTTATCTGTAAACAACAATATAAATAATAAATGTCAGTGTTTATCTGTAAATAACCATATATAAATAATAAAAGTAAGTGTTTATCTGTACATATATAAATAATGATCTGTGAATAATGTATAAATAATAAATGTCAGTGTTTATCTGAAAATAACATATCGATAAGTCAGCGTTTATCTTTAAATGACAATATATAAATAATAAATGACTGTGTTTATCTGTAAATAATCATATATGAATAATGAAAGTGTTTATCTGTATATACTGTATATAAATAATGATCTGTAAATAATATATAAATAATAAATGTCAGTGTTTATCTGAAAATAACATATCAATAAGTCAGCGTTCATCTTTAAATAACAATATATAAATAATAAATGTCAGTGTTTGTCTGTAAATAATATATAAATGTCAGTGTTTATCTGTAAATAACAATATATAAATAATAAAAGTCAGTGTTTATCTGTAAATAATATAATGTTTTTTTAGACAATGTGATTTGCCTGAGCGGGTAGAAGACTCAGAGCAACAAGCGGTAGAAAATGGATTAGAAAGGACAGATTTAAAAAAATAAAATAAAATAAAAATAACATGGGACGTCCCGCGGGTTAGATCTCGAACGCTGGCAGGCCGGATCCGGTTTGGGGGCCACTGGCATACACAGTGTTGACATCCATAGTTTATTTCTATAGTTTATAAAGACGGGTATCTGCTTTTTGCGCACTGCTTTCTGTACAACAGCAATCTTGGCTTGGTCGACTACTTCTGGTTTTTACTTCCGGAAGAAGCCACGTGGTGGAATTCAAGCAGTAGTCGGCCTTCGTTTAATGCTCCGTGTCACAACCTTTGACAAATGGGTCCTTTTTGTTTCCTTTGTGTTTTGTGTTGCGCAATTTGACAGGCTGTGCCCACTGAACTTTTGTCTGCTTTGTGATGCCACGATGTAAGCGTAATGTTGGTGTGGCACCACAAGTCATGTTGAGCGGAATGCAACATTTGACGGTGTGAGCTAAGAGTTGGGACAATAAATTAGTTGACTTGTCATAAAATGACTTAATTGGCTTCTTAGCATGTCGTCAGACCTGGTTAGCTAACTTGGCGAGATGTTGACATGTAGCGATCCAACTGTTGAGTTTCCTTACATAACATCATCCAAAATAGTGGTTCTCAACCTTCTTTCCAGTGATGTACCCCCTGTGAACATTTTTTTTAATTCAAGTACCCCCTAAACAGAGCAAAGCATTTTTGGTTGAAAAAAAGAGATAAAGAAGTAAATTCAGCACTATGTCATCTGTTTCTGATTTATTAAATTGTATAACAGTGCAAAATATTGCTCATTTGTAGTGGTCTTTCTTGAACTATTTGGGAAAAAAATATATAAAAATAACTAAAAACTTGTTGAAAAATAAACAAGTGATTCAATTATAAATAAAGATTTCTACACATAGAAGTAATCATCAACTTAAAGTCCCCTCTTTGGGGATTGTAATAGAGAGCCATCTGGATTCATCAGCTTCATTCTAAACATTTCTTCACAAAAAAATAAATCTTTAACATCAATATTTATGGAACATGTCCACAAAAAATCTAGCTGTCAACACTGAATATTGCATTGTTGTATTTTTTTTCCCACAGTTTATGAACTTACATTCATATTTTCTTGAAGTATTATTCAATAAATATATAAAGGATTTTTTAATTGTTGCTATTTTTAGAATATTTTAAAAAAAATCTCACGTACCCCTTGGCATACCTTCAAGTACCCCCTGGGATACGCGTACCACCATTTGAGAACCACTGTTCCAAAAAACTGTGATTTCTAGGGAGAACAATCAGTTAACCGTTCCTGAAAGTTAAAGTGCTAACAGGTTAAAACTGTTTTTTGCTATCATTGCTTTAGAATGCAATTGACCAACAATCATTTAGACAAAGACTTCTTTATGATTAATTTGATTATTTATGATGAATTTGATTGTCGATTAATTGCGCCTTGACACAACGGAGTCAACATGGGGTTTGCAATACTTTGCTGCAACCAGCAGAGGCGCTGTCGTTTCAACTCGTTTGCGGACGAAACATGTTGAGCTGTAGGTAGCTCCATCCTGGTCCATTATGACACGTACAATTGGGGAAACAGGAATTCACAACATTTAGAATTAAAGTGAAATGTACAAATATCTATAGCTATGGTTTAATCTGTCTGCTGTGTTTATTTTAATATATTGGTCTATATCTCCATTTATGGTTATTACAGTTGTGATCAAAATTATTCAACCCCCACACAATTGGTGTTTTAGCAAGTTGGACATTTATTCCGTATTTTGTTTATAGTCATATCAAATAAAGATGTGTCAAATAGACAAATGCAACTTAAATTGTAACACTGTATTTAACAAAATACCAGAAAAGGACATTTTTCTTAGTATCTCATTGACAAAATTAGTCAACCCCTTGAAGATCATAACTCTTAAGAACAGAATTTGAATAAGGTTTTTTCAATCATGTGTTGAAAACATGTGATTAGAATCATATCGAGCAACAATTAAACTGATTGAAAAAGACTGTGACGCTTAGCTTCTTGTATACGGTCAATGGTGTATTTGCAACATGGTGAAGTCCAGGGAGTGGTCAAAGAAGTCAAGAGAGGAGGTACTTTTTCTTCGTAAGAAAGGATATGGATATAAGAAAATAGCAAAGACATTACACATTCCAAGAGACATAGTTGGAGCATAATTCGCAAGTTTAAAGCTAAAGGCACTGTGGAAACACTACCTGGGCGTGGTAGAAAGAGGATGCTGTGTGCGTACAGTGGTGAAAAACCCCCAGGTAACAGCTGAGGAACTACAACAGGACATTTCAGAGGGGGGAACGCAGGTTTCGTCCCAGACAATAAGGCGCGCACTACGAGATGAAGGCCTCCATGCCAGAACTCCCAGGCGCACCCCACTTCTAACTACCAGGCACAAGAAAAATAAACTCCAGTATGCCAAACATCACCTGGACAAACCCCAAAGGTTTTGGGAAACTGTTCTATGGAGTGATGAGACAAAACTGGAACTCTTTGGGCCTATGAATCAACGTTATGTCTGGAGGAGAAAAAAATTAAGCTTAGAAAGAGAAGAACACCTTTCCTACTGTTAAGCATGGTGGGGGGTCAATCATGTTCTGGGGCTGTTTCTCTGCCTCAGGTACCAGGAATCTCCAGCGCGTTCAAGGCATTATGAATTCTATTTCCTAGCAGGATATATTAGCTGCAATTGTCATGAAGTCAGTGACGAAGCTGAGGCTTGGGAGACGTTGGACCTTCCAACAGGACAACGATCCCAAGCATACCTCCAAATCAACATCAGAGGGGTTGCAGAAGAAGGGCTGGAAGACTCTGGAGTGGCCTTCACAGTCGCCAGACCTGAATCCTATAGAAAACCTGTGGTGGGACTTGAAGAAGGCAGTTGCAGCACGCAAGCCCAAGAATATGAATGAACTGGAGGCCTTTGCCCAAGAGGAATTGGCTAAAATACCTGTAGATGGTTGCAAGAAGCTTGTGTTTGGTTATGTATCACGTTTGAAGGATGTCATTACTGCCAAAGGGTATTCTACTAAGTACTAAAGATGCATGTAACTAGGGGGTTGAATCATTTTGTCAATGAGATATTAGGAAAAATGTCCTTTTTGGTATTTTGTAAAATACAGTGTTACAATTTAAGTTGCATTTGTCTATTTGACACATCTTTATTTGATATGACTGTAAACAAAATACAGAATCAATGTCCAACTTGCTAAAACACCAAAATTGTGCGGGGGTTGAATAATTTTGATCACAACTGTATTTGAATCTTTGTACAGTACAGCTGTATGTACCTCTATATCACTGTATGGCAAAATCTCTCTTTTGATAAGTAAACACGCTAACCAGTTATTCTTGTCACAGTGGGGCCGATACATGTCAGCTTTCCGTCGGGACTCACCCTTGCCGACGTGCAGCGAAAGAACCCGCTTGTAGTGCGCGGCGGACGCTACCGGCCGCCCGACTGCGAGGCGAGGCACCGCACGGCCATCATCATCCCGCACAGGCACCGTGAGCACCACCTCAGGTTCCTGCTCTACTACCTGCATCCTTTCCTGCAGCGGCAGCAGCTCAACTACGGCATCTACGCTATTCACCAGGTCAGACACTGCATTCACTGGTGTATTATACAAGTGAAACTCTCAAAAATGTAATGTTGTGCAAATGGTAATTAATGTCAACAATTCAACTTCAAATGTGAAACTAATGTATGATATAAGCTTAATACATGCAAAGTTAGATACATCAGGACCTTATTTGTGAATTGTGTATTATATTTATATAGCGCTTTTCTCTAGTGACTCATGGCGCTTTACATAGTGAAACACAATATCAAAGTTACGTTTAAACCAATGTGGGTGACACTGGGAGCAGGTGGGTAAAGTGTCTTTATCAAGGACACGACGACAGTGACTAGGATGGTGGAAGCGGGGTTCAAACGTGGAACCCTCAAGTTGCTGGCACGGCCACTCCACCAACCGAGCTATACCGATATATGATTTGAGGCCACGGGGAAAACCCAGGACACGTTGGGAAGACTATGTCTCCCGGCTGGCCTGGGAACGCCTCGGTATCCCCCGGGAAGAGCTAGATGAAGTGGCTGGGGAGAGGGACGTCTGGGTTTCCCTGCTTAGGCTGTTGCCCCCGCGACCCGACCTCGGATAAGCGGAAGATGATGGATGGATGATATAGCTTACAGGGTTTAAAAACCCAAAATATTTTTTAGATTTTTAATTTGAGGTTTTCGTAGGCTGTAAGCCATAATCATCAAAATTATATCAAAAGAAGGCTTGAAATACCTTGATTTGCATGTTATGAGCCTACACCATATTAGTTTCACCTTGTAAATCTAATTTAAAAAATTAATCGAACCTTGCACGATATTCAAATTCAACCCTCTGTATATATGCTATAGCTACATATATTTATACGCACGCACGCACATACGTGTGTATGTGTGTGTATATATATATATATATATATATATATATATATATATATACATACATACATACATACATACATATAATGTATGTATGAGTGTGTGTGTATAAAAATGTGTATGCATATATATGTATATATGTGAATATATATGTACACACACATAATAAAAGTGTTTACCCTTTTAAATGGTTATTTGCATAATTATGTATATAATGATCACATTATAAACACTACTGTTTTTATCGCTCCATTGTTTCTTCAGTTCAAGAGCATGATGTAGACAAAAGCTCTGAGTCTGTCTGCATAAAGGCAAATAAATTATTGCATAATTTTCTGTGTGGCAGCTTGAGACACAAATATGTTGATTGACAATCTAAAACTAACCTGTTCCTTCACTCGTCTATTTTCGCAGTTTTATGTATTGAGTCGCAATTTTAAAGATAAAGATCCCCATTAGGTTTTTTTTTATAAACGAAGCCTTGTCTTTCATCCGGGATGTGTCTGTACATTGATGCATTCTTCTTTCCCTCTATCATGATTAGTGTCCCAGTTCCTGCTGCTGAAAACCCTCCCCACAGCATGATATGCTTCACTGTAGGGACGGTATTGGCCTGCAGATGAGCCATGCCTGGTCTGCCCCAAACATAACGCCTGGCATTCACGCCAAAGACTTCAATCTTTGTCTCATCAGACCAGATAATTTGTTTTCTCATGGTCTGAGAGTGCGTGCGTACGTATACATGTATACTAGTTCAGTTTGTGTTGGTTGGAGAGTGTCTCTCATGGTTAGCCTCTTAAAATTAATCTTAGTTCCCTAAGTTGCTTCCTGTTGATCTTATTAACTGCTGTTAAGTACCGCAAGTTGATGCATTCAGCAAACAATCTAATAAGCACCAATACAGAAGTTTTACAAGTAGTATTCCAGTGCAGCCTGTCCTTGTTGTTTAATGCAATGTTGTGTCCCTTGTGCAGGCTGGAAACTACACGTTCAACAGGGCCAAGCTGATGAACGCCGGTTTTCGCGAGGCCATGCGAGAAGAGGACTGGGACTGTCTCTTTTTCCACGACGTGGACCTCATTCCCGAGGACGACCGCAACACCTACGTGTGCGACGCCAACCCCAAGCACGCCGCCGTCGCCATGGACAAGTTTGGCTACAAGTGCGTGGTCTCCGGCATGGTTACGTCACCAAGGCGCGTTTTTGACTCTGCAATAACGGTGTCGTCCTGTCCCCCCGCCAGGCTCCCGTACAAGATGTACTTCGGAGGAGTGTCGGCGCTCACGCCTCTCCAGTACCTCAAAATTAATGGCTTTCCCAACAACTATTGGGGCTGGGGAGGCGAGGACGATGACATCGGAATCAGGTGAGTCGTTTCACAGCAGTTTTTGATAACATTTTAGTCAGAATCTTTTGATCCAAATGTATTTTAGTTTTATTCATATTTTAGTCATGTAATTGATTTAGTTTTAGTCGACTACATTTCTCTACATTTTACTCGACTAAAATATAAACTGAAACATTATTTACATCCACAAAGTTGTATACATATACTGTGGGCAGTTTGGATTGCAAAAGTTAGTAAAATCATATTTCTACTATGACCATCAATAACTTTGATTAAATCTGATGTGTGCATTTTTCATGTAAGTCTACTATTTATGTGGCCAATTATGACCAAACACAAATGATCACTGATCTGTATTGACTAATTGGTTCTTCAACATGGTTCGTCAACCGAAATGTTTGTATGGTGAAGCAGAGTTACCCAGGAAAATGAATGTAAACATGAATAATTGGTTCCAGCCGCAACGAAAGTCCCTATTTTTGTATGAATATTGATGTAAATGTACATGTATATATGTGTATATACTGTATATATGTATATATGTTTGTATGTATATTGTACATGGATATATGTATGTTCATATGTATTAGGGGTGTGGGAAAAAATAGATTCGTATACGAATCGCGATCGTCACGTTGTGCGATTCAGAATTGATTCTCTTTTTTTTTTTTTTTTAATCGATTTTTTTGTAATTTTTTTAAATTTATTTTTTTTATCAATCCAACAAAACAATACACAAAATACAAATACAAAATACAAAAAAAAACAATACACAGCAATACCATAACAATGCAATCCAATTTCAAAACCAAACCTGACCCAGCAACTGTCAGAACTGCAATAAACAGAGCAATTGAGAGGAGACACAAACACGACACAGAACAAACCAAAAGTAGTGAAACAAAAATTAATATTATCTACAACAGTATCAATATTATTTATAATTTCAGCATAGCAGTGATTAAAAATCCCTCATTGACATTATCATTAGACATTTTTTAAAATTAAAAAAAAGAACAATAGTGTCACAGTGGCTTACACTTGCATCGCAACTCATAAGCTCGTCCAATATTTTCACAAAGATAAAATAAGTCATATTTTTGGTTCGTTCAATAGTGAAAACAAATTTAGATTATTGCAATCAGTTGATAAAACATTGTCCTTTACAATTATAAAAGCTTTTTAAAATAAATCTACTACTCTGCTTGCATGTCAGCAGACTGCGGTAGATCCTGCTGAAATCGTATGTATTGAATGAGCACAGAATCGTTTTGAATCGGAAAAATATCCTTTTTGAATCGAGAATCGCGTTGAATCGAAAGAAATCGATATATTATCGAATCGTGACCCCAAGAATCGATATTGAATCGAATCGTGGGACACCCAAAGATTCGCAGCCCTAATATCTATGTATGTATAAATTTATGAGTATATGTATGCATGTGTATATGAATGTATGTACGTATGTATATATGTATTGATATGTATGTACATATATATGTGCACGTATGTGTATATATATATATATATATATTTACTTTATATGTGTATATGTATGCGTGTATATATATATGTATGTTTACATATGTATGTATGTGTACATATGTATGGTTTTGTATACATGTGTATATATACATGTGTATATGTACATATGTATGTGTGTGTGTATATATATGTATACTGTGTGTTTATGTATATATATATATATATATATATATGTATATATGTGTGCGTAACGGTTGGGGGGACGCATAATAAATAACATAACGTGTACATATATATATATAGATGCGCATATATATATATATATATATATATATATATATATATATATATATATATATATATATATATATATATATATATATAGGCATATATATACACATACGCATATATATATATATATATAAGTGCAGTGTATGCGTATGTATATAAGTGTGTGTATATGTATATATACATAATATATATATATATATATCCGTGTATGTATATATTAATGTATGTGTGTGTGTATGTATGTATATATATATATATATATATATATATATATATATATATATATACATACATATATATATATATATATATATATATATATATATATATATGTATGCATATATATATGCGTATGTATATATATATATATATATATATATATATATGTGTGTGTGTGTTTGTATACATATGTATGCTTATTTATGTATGCATGCATATATATATATATATATATATATATATATATATATATATATATATATATGCACACATATTAGCTTTGGCATACTTGCTGTTGACAGCGCTTCAAGTTGGTGATATTTTTACCAGAGGAAATGGATTCACAGCATGTCTTGTCTACCACGGCAAAGGTGAAGTGTCTTTTTTTTCTTGCAGGTGTAGAAGACGTATTGTATTGAGGTTCGTAACAATACAGTATTGTTTTCCTAGTGAAGAGTCCTAACACCGGGGCTTACCATAGACTGTAGTTCTGATTGGATCCCCTCCGTGATCGATCTCCCGCCCCTCTCCTACATTCTTCTGTGATTGAATAGATTTCTAACTTTTCCCACTCATTTTGACTCTGTCACACATTTTGTTTAATTTTTATTGGTTGAGTAAATCGTCAGTTAATTTCATCATTATTTTAGCCAACAAGCATTGGTTTTGATTATTAATTGTGATATTTTAGTCAGGGGGAAATAGGTCGTTGACAATAACTAAGGCAACATTTTTGGTCAACAAAATTAACACTGCTTTCCAACCACACCATGACTCCTGGACTCTTGTCTTCTCAGAGTGTCTTTGGGGGGAATGTACATCACACGTCCATCTCTGAAAGTGGGACGCTACAAGATGGTCAAACACAAACTGGACAAAGGCAACGATGTCAACCCGAACAGGTAGACTCTTGAGTTTCTCTTAAAGTACACTTTAAAAAAAAGACAATATACAAGACTACATTTTGGATTGTCCGTGGGAAAGTTGGTCCATTTGTTGGGTTGGGGGTCCTGACACTGTTTAATGGCGGTCTTTCACACCAAACTCTTCCCTTCTCTGTATGGACCTTCCTTTGGGCACTGGGAACAAACTGTTCCAACTTTTGAAGCATACAATGTTCCAAAATATCTTCCTAAACTGGAGAATTGGGTTTGAGTTTCCAAACTACGGCCCACACATTCTCAAATTGGCCTGTGAGACGCCACAAGTTCAATAAACAATTTGGCTTGGAGCTGTGTATCCATATCATATATAAATATGCAGTGGCCTGATAGCTGCCACTTTGTCACCATTTGGTGGCCAATGAAAGTAACTCTGCTGTTAATTGCATCAACTTTTCAAGTTGATGCAGCAGATCATTGACTTATATGACCCAATCCTACAACCTTCCGTTGTCACAATGCAGATAAAAGAATCAGCCAGCACAAAAATTTCACAAACACAGTCACAAATAACACAACCTGCTTATTGAACTTTGGATATTATAAAAAAAAAAAAAAAGTCCAATCAGAATAAAACAATCAAAATGCCAACCATTTAAGTCCATTACAAGGGATGATGGGAAAATGCAAAACATTCTCTACACTTATCCATGTTTGGCGCATTTTAGCTGCTTGATATTTCTGATTGATTAAAAAACTTTGAGGTTGTCACATAAAAAATGTAGGCATTGTATAATTATAATATTATGTACTCGTGTGTGTTTATATGTATATATATATATATTATATATATATATATTATATTACATATATATTACATATATATATATATATATTACATATATATATATATTACATATACACACACACACACACATGAACGTGTGTGTGTGTGTGTGTGTTTTACCGCTTATCCCTTTCTATATATTGATTTGTGGATATGTATGTGTGTGTGTGTTTATTTATATATATATATATAGATAAATGGTTTCCTGCTGGCTCCGCTGTGAACGGGACTCTCGCTGCTGTGTTGGATCCATTATGGATTGAACTTTCACAGTATCATGTTAGACCCGCTCGACATCCATTGCTTTCGTCCTCTCCAAGGTTCTCATAGTCATTATTGTCACCGACGTCCCACTAGGTGTGAGTTTTCCTTGCCCTTATGTGGGCCTACCGAGGATGTCGTAGTGGTTTGTGTTGTGGTTTGTGCAGCCCTTTGAGACACTAGCGATTTAGGGCTATATAAGTAAACATTGATTGATTGATTGATTGAAAGATATATATATATGTATATATATATATATATATATATATATATATATATATATATAATATATATACACGTATATATGTATATCTGTGTATGTGGATATGTGTATATATGTATATCTAATGTTTATGTAGATATGTTTTCATATATGTATATCTAATGTGTATGTGTATATCTATATTTGTATAAATACACGTGTGTGTAGTCATATGTGTATATGTATGTATATATGTATGTATATATATGTATGTATATATGTATATATACATACACACACACATATATATGCATATATATGTATGTATGTATATGTATTTATATATGTTCATGTATACATATATGTATGTATGTATTTATATGTACAGTATGTATATATATATATATATATACAGTATGTATATATGTACACATATACACAGTATGTATGTATACTCTGTGTGTGTGCGTGTGTGTGTGTATGTATGTAAGTACATTCAAGAAAATCATGCAGGGGTCTGAAATTTTCACGGTAAGTGCATGTCCACTGTATGAGAGATAACCTAAAAAGAAAAATCCAGAAATAACTATCTATGATTTATTTAACAATTTATTTGTGTGATACAGCTGAAAATAAGTATTTGAACACCTTTCTATCAGTTAGAATTCTGAACCTCAAAGACCTGTTAGTCCGCCTTTAAACGTCCTCCTCCACTCCACTGTATTATCCTGAATCAGATGCACCTGTGTGAGGTCATTAGCTGCATAAAGACACCTGTCCACCCCATACAATCAGTAAGACCCAAACATTCAGCATGGCTAAGAGCAAAGAGCTGTCCAAAGACACCAGAGACAAAATAGTACAACTCCACAAGGATGGAAAGGGCTACGGAGAAATCGCCAAGCAGCTTGGTGAAAGGTCAACTGTCGGAGCAATCATTAGAAAATGGAAGAAGCTAAACATGACTGTCAATCTCAATGGGAGTGGAGCCCCATGCTAGATATCACCTCGTGGGGTCTCAATGATGCTAAGAAAGGTGAGGAATCAGCCCAGGACTTGGTCAATGATCTGAAAAGAGCTGGGACCACTGTTTCCGTGGTCACTGTTGGTAATACACTAAGAAGACGTCATGCTTTGAAATCATGCATGGCACGGAAGGTTCCCCTGCTTAAACCAGCACATGTTAAGGCCCGTCTTAAGTTTGCCAATGACCATTTGGATGATCCAGAGGAGTCATGGGCGAAAGTTTTGTGGACAGATGAGACCAAAATTGACCTTTTTGGTCATAATTCCACTATGTGTGTTTGGAGGAAGAAGAATGATGCGTACCATCCCAAGAACACCATCCCTACTGTGAAGCATCGGGGTGGTAGCATCATGCTTTGGGGGTGTTTTTCTGCTCATGGGACAGGACCACTGTACTGTATTAAGGAGAGGATGACTGCAGCCATGTATTGTGAGATTTTGGCCAAAAACCTCCTTCACTCAGTCAGATCATTGAAGATGAGTCATGGCTGGATCTTCCAACATGACAATGACCCAAAGCACACAGCCAAGAAAACCAAGAAGTGGCTTCGTAAGAACCATATCAAGGTTCTGGAGTGGCCTAGACAGTCTCCAGACCTAAATTCCATTGAAAATCTTTGGATGGAGCTGAAAGTCTGTGTTACTCAGCGACAGCCCAGAAACCTGACTGATCTAGAGAAGATCTGTGTGGAGGAGTGGGCCAAAATCCCTCCTGCAGTCTGTGCAAACCTGGTGAAGAACCACAGGAAACGTTTGACCTCTGTAATTGCGAACAAAAGCAACACTGCCAAATATTAATGTTGGTGTTCAAATTCTTATTTTCAGCTGTATCACACGAATAAATTGTTAAAAAATCAGAGCTTGTGATTTCTGGATTTTTTTCTTTTTAGGATATCACTCATACAGTGGACATGCACCTACTGGGAACATTTCAGACCCCTCCATGATTTTTAAGTGGGAGAACTTGCAAAATAGCAGGGTGTTGAAATACTTAATTTTTTCAGTATATATATATATATATATATACAGTACAGTACAGGCCAAAAGTTTGGACACACCTTCTCATTCAATGCATTTTTTTTATTTTCATTATTATTTACGTTGTAGATTGTCACTGAAGGCATCAAAACTATGAAGGAGCACATGTGGAGTTATGTACTTTACAAAAAAAATTGAAATAACTGTAAACATGTTTTATATTGTAGTTTCTTTAAAATAGCCACCATTTGCTCTGATTGCTTTTTTGCACACTCTTGGCATTCTCTCAATGACCCGAAATGGTTTTCACTTCACAGGTGTGCTTTAAGCTCCTATTCTACAATAATAATAACATGATGTTTTATTGTAAAATGAATTAGGGTGCTGCATTTAAAAATAAATAAATAAATAAATAAATTCTGGCGACTGAGCTGCCAATCTTATTTACTTGCCATACAATTGGAAAACAAACTAATTAAATAATTGCTTGACTTATAATACCAAAGCAAGTTGTGCATCAAATTGTATCCCGTATAAACGACAATAGAATGTATGACATATTTGTTAAATCATCAGATAGTATTAAAGTTTAAAAGGTATGCAATTTCATTTTTTTCCCTGTCAAAATGATAAGAACAGATACATGTATTAAAAAACCAAATACTTTTTTGACGCAATTTTTCTAGGCTTTCACGGGCCATTTGAAAAGATGTGGCGGGCCATTTCTGGTTGCACTGTACATACAGTAGGAGTAGTGAGTGGAAATATACCTTATATGAGCAATAGCTCATTTGCACAAGATAGGACAGTGTCCCTAAACCAGCTACTCTTAACAGGGCTGCCGGTCAAGGGTTGCGAGTTTGCTCCAAATCTTCATCTCCGGCTTATTTCAGAGGTTTTTACATCAGTGCAAACAATATTGAAATAAGAGTTTTTCTCCCTGTGCCTGCTCAAGGTTCACCATGCTCACCAAGACGCGTCAGACGTGGAAACAGGACGGGATGAACACGGCCGAGTACCAGGTCCTATCCCGGGAGTACCTGCCCCTCTACACCAACATCACGGTCAACATCGGCACTGAGGCCGGCCTGCATCCGCCTCTTCAGACCGCTGCCAAACCTGCAAAATAATATTTTCTCACATTCTGGCCTTACTTGCTAGCAGTTTTGTTCTTGTCAGGATGGAAGCAACTACAAGAAGGTGAGACAATTCTTCACATTAGCAGCCAAAATGGACTCCTAGTTATACTGCATATATCAAATGATATTTATAGCTGTATCGTATACATTAAATAATATTTATAGCTATACCGCATATATCAAATGATATTCATAGCTGTACCGTATACGTCAAATTATATTTATAACGTTACCGCATATATCAAATGACATTTCTAGCTGTATCGTATACATCAAATGATATTTCTTGCTGTATCGTATATATCAAAGGATATTTTTAGCAGCTCTCCACTCTGCTTCCTGTGTTGTTCTTCCAAGCGAGTGTGAGACGTTGGACTCTGTGAGTTTGTATATCGACAGCGTCGCACTCGCTGCTCAAACCCGGTGATGCCTTCGAATGTCCTTGGCTCATATCTTGCATGTTTGTTTTTTTTTTTTTGTTTTTTTTTTTGAGTCTTTTTGCCTTCTTTGTTTTCGAAACATGTGAACACACCGAAACATTCCAGCGACACTGAACTTGTCCTTCACAAACAAGGCATGTTCTCGGTGTCGCCATGATGTGCTTAAAGGAGAAGAACTGGGAAGTTGGAAATGTTCAACCTCGACGGAATTATAAATAAAACACATCAATTTGAAAAAGTACCATAAATACTGTAATTATAGCCTAAGTAATAATTGAATATTGGCTGTTTTTTTTTTTTTTGGTGAAAATGTATTCAAGACAAGTACAGTAAAGCCTTGATTTACAAACTTAATTGGTTCTTTAACAGGGTTTATAAATCAAAGTTTGTATAGTGAAGCAACTTTCTCTACAAGAAATAATGTAAATATGAATAATGGGTACCAGCCTGGACAAAAGTCTGTATTTTAGTGACTGCTTGTACACTTTGAACGCAATATAAAGTGTTATACAGTACTGTGTATCAAACATAAGGAGGTGATGGATCAATTTTATCGTTAACCAGCTGAACACACCAAAATTCCTTTGCTGCCTTCACAAACAATCAGAAATCACAAAAATCCTTAACTTTAACAACTATATTGTTACAATACACACAAAAAAAGAAAGTAAAATCCATTATATTCATATTGACAAGGAGCTGAGGAGAAAGCAGCAGACAGACTGAGAGAAGGAAGGGTAGAGGTCATGTTTTTTCCCCTTTGTGAAATAAATCTGCTGTGGCATGTTTTTCCAGATGAGTCCAAGTAAAACTTGCTATGTACGAAGCCTGCTTCAACGATTCTTCCGTACTTGTGAGCGCCATTATTGTGTATTACTTGCAAATAGTAAACAGTTTCCGCCTTCTTTCCACGCCGTTCTGTCGTCCTTTTTTGGACTCAGTGAGTTGACAAAATGGAGAAAACAAGGCACTGAGTAGTGCAGCAAGACACGTGGAGGGCCCCGTCTCCTCACTAAAACGCAGAGCTCAGCTTTTTTTTTCCGACAGGCGGGGCACAAAGTGAATGACAGAAGCGTTCGTACACAGAAACACAGTTGGCACAGGGAGGCATATTTGGCTCGGTCTAAAAGTATGTCAATCAAAAAGTTGGCAAATAGATGGGTTTGTAAACCGATTGTACCAATTTAAATAGGATAAGGGTTTGTAGTGCATGAGAAAGTGGAAAGAGAAAATGTAGCTCTTTGATCACTTACTAGTTCGGGGCAAACTGCTCAGTCAGCGTTAATAGTGCTGATGAGCAGTTGATGTTAAATAGAAAATCCCTCACAGAGGATCTTGTTTCACCATTTTGGACATCTGCTGAAGCTTTTGTCAATAACTTTTTGAGCGATGTTGCTAACAAAGAGACAAATAATAAAGCGCTGAGCAAAGTTAGCAAGCGTCTGCAATGCTGAGCAATGCTGGGTACAACATGGTGATCCAGATCAGCCCCAAAATGTACTCGCTTGTTCTCTATCCCATTTCTGATATTTCCTAAGATTTTCATCAAAATCCGCCATTGACTTTTTTAAAGACTTATGTTGCTAACTTATAAACATACATGTAGTTGTAACAAAAGCAGCTACTGCCATCTTGTGTTTATTCTATTATCGTTCACCTTTTAAAACACATGCCAAATACTTTGCTTTTTGCAGCACAAAGAAATATGTTTTTGTAATGTAAACATAAGTTGTACACAACCCTTACATTGTATTCGTTGAACTTTGACCTGAGAGCCTGCGAGTGCGAACTTTTCTTAATTCCCAGCCTTCTGTTGTGTTCTTCGGTCTGTGCATGTCTTGGTCATTAAATTTTATTTTAATTTCATCAGTGAACACTGAAAAACAAAAAAGCAACTGATTTAATTGACATTTATTTTCGAACACAAAACGGAAAGTTGGAAACCAAAACGTTTTTCCTTTTTAGTGTCGTAGAGCAATAACTTTTTAAAATTTAAAATATATATTTCCCATGTTAGTCGCACCGGACTATAAGCTGCAGATATAAATGCAGTGAAATTAGTTAATTACACCAAAATATTTTGTGAATGTTTATTTACATACCTTAATTGTTTCTAAACGGTGTCTGTAACACGGCGGTAAAACAGCTTGTTAAAACTAAAACAAAGCAGAAGTCATCGTCATTGACCCACGAACTGCGCAGGGTAGCGCTCCAATCAGCTTAATGGATTCAATAACTCCATGGTGACGTGTTGGTAAATTTACAAAACTGAAACAACGCAAAAGGAATAAAATTGTAAGTTTATTATACTGTTATTACGTGTTCGCATAGTAGCTAATGTTAACGATGCTAGCGTCATTACATTATGATAACACATTCAAGTATACGTGAAAACACTCCTACAGACATCACACATGGGAATTGTTTTAGTTATATTGTAAAAAATACAAATGTTGCTTTGAGTGATGAATGATGAATTAATATGAATAGATACACTATGGACGGCTGGAAGACGAAATAGCACTTCTACTTCCGGTTAAACGCACGAAATGTAAAGACACTGCAGCTTTGTAGCACCTGTAGATAGCGAACTCGTCCAAAAAATGGCGGCATAGCACAAACAATACCACGCCTGTTTAGTGTCTTTGCCTGTTTTTTTTTTTTTTAAACTATTTGCATTATTATAAGCAAAGAAAAATCCATAAAATAGTGCATTGTTTTATTAGCTGCAGGGTTCAAAGTGTAGGAAAAAGGTAGCGGCTTACAGTCTGGAATTTACGGTAAATATAAAAAAACGGTTTAGTTTTAATTTTTATTTCATATAATAAACATTCAATTCCCTGGTAAAGAGATGAGGAAAACGGACCAAAACATTTTTTTTTTTTCATATTCTGACAACAGAAATTTTTATTTTCAAAGTAAAACCGGGATACTTCAGTACCTGTGTACCTGTGAGCCCTACATTGAAACTATTTTCGACATGGCATAACGACGCCCGGCATATAGAGTAATGTGTGCGCACATATAAGTGGAGGCAAAGAAGGATTTATTCATGCACTATATGACAGTATTACACAGTATTATTTACAGGCCAGTCCGCGGTCCTGTCTTTAAAATCACTACTTCCGGTTTCGGTGTCACAATATGAAATAAAAGCCAAACATACCTTTTAGTCCGTTTCTTAGTTTCTGTTGGTACGTGCGTAGATATTTATGTATACGTCAGTTCTCGTTCTTTATCTTAAATTATTTATGTGTAGGGCTCTAAAGAGTTTTTAGCCAGAGTAACAGCCACACAAGTAGCGTATTAATTATCCCTGCTTTTACTTTGAAAATAAATCTTGCTGTGTCTGTAGATTAAAACCTTCGTCAAGGTCCGTTTTTTCTTTTCTGTTTACTGGGGATTTTATTTGTGTTATACAAAATATTAGATGAAAATCAAACCATTTTTAAATGTTATTGCTCTCCAACACTTAAAAAATTCAAACTCTTTGCTTTTTAATTCAATTTTCTGCATTCAAATTCAAATAAACCGAATGTTTTGTTTGTTTTTCAATTTCTATTAATGAAATAAAAAAAATAATGACATAAAACACACACTGACTTTCCTCTTATGCCTCTTGGCAATACATCAGCAAAACTCAACTACAAACATTGATGTTTGCCATAGATCAAAGACATGTATTTAATCCTTAGGTAAGCGGCATTTCCTTTCTAATACAGTGAACCTCGATTTACGAACCCCTCTATATGTCATTTTTCAAATATTTCTACGTGGATGAACACTTGATTCAGGCAAGAAAGCAGGGCGAAACATTTTTTGGACTTTTGACAAGTTTTGCCCATTCTGCTAACTTGATTTGAGTCCCGAAAACTCAACAGACTGAAATGACTCTTTGCGTTGAGTATATTTGACCACAGCACAGCATATTAAGTAACTATGCCAAGTTTTAGTTGTGATGAGGCCGGTCTTTTCTGGAACGAGATGCCAGAACACATTTATATCACAGCGGAGAAGAAGACCGTATCTCTTAGAGGTGGGGGAAATAATCAATGTTTAGATGCATCACAATTTTGACATGGACGGTTATAAAATCGATTTATTTAGTGTAAATAGTGCAGACAGTTCTAAAAATTGTCTGACTGCAGCAAGCCACTTCAACTACAGAGATCCGACTTGCTCATTTATTTTAGGACAATTATGTTTGAGTTTGGCACACATTCTCAATAGTTTAATAAATGTCGGAATTGATTTCACTGTTTCTTATTATAAATACACTACTTTTAAAGGTCGCAAGTGATAAATGCCTATTTAGTTAAACAAAAATAACTGTAAAACTGCATCAATATACATAGAGTAAATTAAAGGTGAATAAATAATCAATTTTTAATTGAAGGGTAGCTCCTGAATCGTAATCAAATAGCGAGGTGCCCAAAGATTCCTGCCTCTTGTATCTCTTTTTTTGTTCTCGAGTGGCCTCTTGCTCTTCCAAAGCACAAACTCGCAGAGACGCACGGCCCCCCTCTCCCGCCGTTCCCCACCCCGTTTATTTTCTCTCTCCCTCGGTCTGCTCCTTTCTCGTCAGTTCTCTGCCACTGTTAATGTGTGTGCGGTTTACTTTTTTTTAATTATGTTATATTATTGTAGCAGTATGGTTGTTTAAGTCAAGGGTTGTGTGCGTGCGCGTTTCCATTTGGACTTTTTTATTACACACAAAGTTGATCCATCACCCCCCTGTTATGTTTGTTCGATACACAGTACTGTATATCAATATATATTGTAGGGGTGTGGGAAAAAAGCGATTTGAATACGTTGTGCGATTCAGAATGGATTCTCATTTTTAAAAAACACAATTTTTTTTTTTTGTATCATTCCAACAAACCACTACACAGCAATACCATAACAATGCAATCCAATTCCAAAACCAAACCCGACCCAGCAACACTCAGAACTGCAATAAACAGAGCAATTGAGAGGAGACACAAACATGACACAGAACAAAACAAAAGTAGTGAAACAAAAATGAATATTATCAACAACAGTATTAATATTAGTCATAATTTCAGCATAGCAGTGATTAAAAATCCCTCATTGACATTATCATTAGACATTTATAAAAAAAATTAAAAAAAGAACAATAGGGTCACAGTGGCTTACACTTGCATCGCATCTCATAAGCTTGACAACACACTGTCCAATGTTTTCACAAAGATAAAATAAGTCATATTTTTGGTTCGTTTAATAGTTAAAACAAATTTACATTATTGCAATCAGTTGATAAAACATTGTCCTTTACAATTATAAAAGCTTTTTTTTTTTTTAAATCTACTAATCTACTTGCATGTCAGCAGACTGGGGTAGATCCTGCTGAAATCCTATGTATTGAATGAATACAGAATCGTTTTGAATTGGGAAAAACATCGTTTTTGAACCGAGAATCAAATCGAATTGAAAAAAATCGATATATTATCGAATCGTGACCCCCAAGAATCGATATTGAATCGAATCGTGGGACACCCAAAGATTCGCAGCCCTAATATATTGTGTACAAACCTTTACTGAAATATGGACTTTTGTCGAGGCATTATTCATATTCACATAGTTTATTATGGAGAACTGTGCTTCACTAAACAAACTCTTAAAATTACGCACCGATCAAGTTTGTAAATCAAGGTTCCACTGTATCATTGTTGCAACAATGAAATCCTATAAAAAGCAGGTTGATGATGCTGTTCAATTTTAACAGCAACATCCACTTTTCCATTTCAACTTTTACCATCCAGCTTGACCATTTTTTAAATTGATTTGGGGAAAAAGCTCCTTTAAAAAAAATCTAATTAGTTTTTTTTGTACATTTAGACACATGCAAAAAGATCCACAGTCTTTATCCCGGGCATGCTTATTCCGTGTTCTACATGTCATTACAATGTTCCCGATGTTTGCTGTACAACAGGTGGACATTTGTTATATTGTTAAAACACAACTTTTATTTTATATCACTTTAAAAATGTGTATATTTTGTCTGAGGGATCTTTTTCTACTTGCTTCTACTTTGGATCGCGTGTTTAACGTTGAATATCCTTCCTTCCATATCTTATTCAAAAAAAGGGGACAACTGTCACCGTGATCGGATCTTTTTTTTCTCCAACCCGCAAAAACTACCACAATGTGTGCATTCATCGTTAAAAAAAGCTCCTCAGTTGAAAGTGAAACCAAAGATGACTTCACGCTTCTTCTCCACGGTGATTTCTTTTCGATTGCTTTGATCTTTTTTCAGCCAATGTGAGTTTCTGAGGACTTGCTTGGCACACAGCACTACTTCTTTGATGCCGTTAGTGACGCGTGCTTGAGACTAAGGAACACAACATGTAGCCAAAGTGCAGTTTTTTTGTTTTCTTTTATTACGTTTTTAGCATCATTTGACTTGACTCCTTTGTGATACTACAGGTTTAGTCCTGGACCAGCCGCTGTTAGCTAGCTAGCCCTGCCTTCATGTGTGTGTGTGCGTGTGCGCGGTTTCAGTGCACAAGAGTGGCCTTAAATTCAGTAATAATAAACGTGTTATTGCAAAGATTTTGTGGCATTTGATTCAGGTTTTTTGGGTCATTTAGTGGTTTTCATGCTTAATTGAATTTAGTGTCCAAATCTGGTAGACCAGGTTATTCTTTGTTTAGTTTTCGGGTGTTTTTCCTGTGTTTTTAATTCTCTTCTTATCTTGTACTCTTATTTTTTTCCACTTCCTGTTCTGGTTGTATTGTGTATGCACTAGCTTCACACTGTTTCTTAGTGCTGTTAGTATTTAGTTTTTTTTTACCTGCTGTTAATCATCACTTGGGCAGTTTTTAAGCCAGGGGTCACCAACCTTTTTGAAACCAAGAACTACTTCTTGGGTACTGATTGAGGGTAGGAGGGCTACCAGTTTGATACACACTTAAAAAATTGCCAGAAATAGCCAATTTGCTCAATTTACCTTGAATAAGCGGTAGAAAATGGATGGATGGATAAATTAATAAATAAATATATATATATATATATATATATATATATATACATACATACATATATAAAAAGGGTATTTCTGTCTGTCATTCCGTCGTACATTTTTTTTCCTTTTACGGAAGGTTTTTTGTAGAGAATAAATGATGAAAAAAACACCTAATTGAACAATTTAAAAGAAGAGAAAACTGGGAAAAAAATGAAAATTAAATTTTGAAACATAGTTTATCTTCAATTTCGACTCTTTAAAATTCAAAATTCAACCGAAAAAAAGAAGGGAAAAACTATCTAATTCGAATCTTTTTAAAAAAACAAAAAAAAATTTGGGGGGAACATTATTAGTAATTTTTCCTGATTAAGATTAATTTTAGAGTTGTGATGACATGTTTTAAATAGGTTAAATTCCAATCTGCATTTTGTTAGAATATATAACAAATTGGACCAAGCTATATTTCTAACAAAGACAAATCATTATTTCTTCTAGATTTTCCAGAACAAAAATTTTAAAAGAAATTCAAAAGACTTTGAAATAAGAGTCAAATTTGATTCTAAAGATTTTCTAGATTTGCCAGCATATTTTTTTTTAATTTTAATCATAGTTAATCAATCAAGTTTGAAGAAAGATTTCACAAATATTCTTCGTTGAAAAAACCGAAGCTAAAATGAAGAATTAAATTAAAATGTATTTATTATTCTTTACAATAAAAACAATAAATTTACTTGAACATTGATTTAAATGGTCAGGAAAGATGAGGAAGGAATTTAAAAGGTAAAAAAGTAAATGTGTTTAAAAATCGTAAAATACTTTTTAAGGTTGTATTTTTTCTTTAAAATTGTCTTTCTGAAAGTTATAAGAAGCAAAGTAAAAAAAATAATGAATTTATTTAAACAAGTGAAGACCAAGTCTTTAAAATATTTTCTTGGATTTTCATTTTCTTTTTGAGTTTTGTCTCTCTTAGAATTAAAAATGTCGAGCAAAGCGGGACCAGCTTGCTAGTAAATAAATACAATTTAAAAAATAGAGGCAGTTCACTGGTAAGTGCTGCTATTTGAACTATTTTTAGAACAGGCCAGCGGGCGACTCATCTGGTCCTTACAGGCTACCTGGTGACCCTGTTTTAAGCCAATTAAATTTCTTCACTAAAAAAAAAACATAATACTAATCACCCCTAGGTGACGAAGACAGCACTGTGAATTTAGTGCATGGAAAATGCAACCAGAACAGGAAGTGGAACAAAATAAAAGCACGAGAAAGGACACAAACCAAAAACTAAACAAAGAATAGCCTGGCCTAACAGATCATTAGCCAATCAATCATTCAAAGTCCTTATGTAGGACAAGAATACATTTTGGATTTTTTTTTTTTTTCAAATACATTCAAAGTCGTAAAAGACTGCAAGCACGAGGTGGCTAACAATGCAGATATTGGAGTACTCTTACCGCGCCCATACAGGCCTAAATTTTTTTTTTTTTTTAAACAAAACAAAAAAAACGGCAACAGTACTTTGTGTACAAAACCAGTGAGGTTGGCACGTAGTGTAAATCGTAAATAAAAACAGAATACAATGATTTGCAAATCCTTTTCAACCTATATTCAATTGAATAGACTGCAAAGACAAGATGCTTAACGTTCGAAATGGAAAATTGTATATATATATTTTTTCAAATATTAGCTCATTTGGAATTTGACGCGTTTTGACATGTTTCAAAAAAGCTGGCACAAAAAAGACTGAGAATGTTAAGGATTGCGCATCAAACACTTCTTTGGAACATCCTAGAGGTGAACAGGCTAATTGGGAACAGGTTGGTGCCATGATTGGGTATAAAAGCAGCTTCCGTGAAATGATCAGTTGTTCACAAACAAGGTTGGGACAAAGGTCACCACTTTGTGAACACATGCTTATAGTTAGCATTACCTTATAGTTAGCATTAGTTTATAACTAGCATTAGTTTATAGCTAGCATTAGTTTATAGCAAGCATTTGCTAATAGCAAGCATTAGCTTATAGTAGGCATTATCTTATAGCAAGCATTTGCTTATAGCAAGCATTAGCTTATAGTTAGCATTAGGTTATAGCTCACATTCGCGTATAGCTAGCAGTAATTTATAGCAATCATTAGTTTATAGTTAGCATTAGCTTATAGCTAGCATTAGTTTATAGCAATCATTAGCCCCTAGCAAACATTAGTTTAAAGCAATCATTTGCTTTTAGCTTGTATTAGCTTATAGTTAGCATTAGTTTATAGTAAGCATTTGCTTATAGCAAGCATTAGCTTATAGTTAGCATTAGTTCATTGCTGACATTAGCTTATCGTTAACATTAGCTTATTGTTAGCATTAGTTTATAACTCGCATTAGTTTCTCGCTAGCATTAGTTAATAGCTCGCATTAGGTTATAGCTTGCATTAGTTTCTCGCTAGCATTAGTTTATAACTAGCATTAGTTTATAGCTAGCATTTGCTTATAGCAAGTATTAGCTTATAGTAAGCATTAGCTCATAGCAAGCATTTACTTATAGCAAGCATTAGCTTATAGTTAGCATTAGGTTATAGTTAGCATTAGGTCATAGCTCACATTCGCGTATAGCTAGCAGTAATTTATAGCAATCATTAGTTTATAGTTAGCATTAGCTTATAGCTAGCATTAGTTTATAGCAATCATTAGCCCCTTGCAAACATTAGTTTAAAGCAATCATTTGCTTTTAGCTTGCGTTAGCTTATAATTAGCATTAGTTTATAGCAAGCATTTGCTTATAGCAAGCATTAGCTTATAGTTAGCATTAGTTCATTGCTGACATTAGCTTATCGTTAACATTAGCTTATTGTTAGCATTAGTTTATAACTCAGATTAGTTTAGGCCAGGTTCTTCTAAAGATCTCAATTTTGTTTTAAAACCTGCGGAGACCAGGCATTCCAGGCTATAGCTCCCAAACTCTGTGATCTTGACTGTGTTGACACTTAAGAAACATTTGAAAACTTATCTTTTTGCTAAAGCTTTTAGTTCATGCACCTGTTAACTATCAATTTTAATTCACTATGTGTTCTTTTTATGACGTTGCCCCTGTGGTTTTAATTGATTTGTTTCACTTCACCAATCCTTTGTACAGCGCTTTGGGATTTTATCTGTGGAAAAGGCTTTATAAATGAAATGTAGCGTTTATAGCAAGCATTAGCTTATAGCTAGCATTAGTTTGTAGCCAGCCTTAGTTTATAAGTCGCATTAGTTTCTCGCTAGCATTAGTTTATAACTCGCATTAGTTTCTCGCTAGCATTAGTTTATAACTCGCATTAGTTTCTCTCTAGCATTAGTTTATAGCTCGCATTAGGTTATAGCTTTATTATTTTCTCGCTAGCATTAGTTTATAGCTTGCATTAGGTTATAGCTTGCATTAGTTTCTCGCTAGCATTAGTTTATAGCTCGCATTAGGTTATAGCTTGCATTAGTTTCTCGCTAGCATTAGTTTATAGCTCGCAATTTAGTTATAGCTCGCATTAGTTTCTTGCTAGCATTAGTTTAAATCTCGCAAACAGTAGCTTATGTCGAGCATCAGTTCATAGCTAGCATTAGCTTATAGTTGAGATGGACATAACTTTGTTTTTCCAAGCATGGTTATGAAGAAAGTGAGTGTGAAGGACAGTGCCGAGTACAAGTGGATGAGATTCATCGAACTAATGAAAGAAATCATCTAACACATGACAAAGCGTGTAGCTAGCTACCACTGCGAGTCTGCCAGCAGAATGAGTTTATAACACCAGCCAAGGACGTTAAAATATTTAAAAATGTACAGATAAAAAAATGAAGAAGCTGCTGATGGTGTTTGACAAAGAAGCAGCTGGAAGGAGATATCCTAGAAGTCCACTACCTAAGGTAAGCCTTGTACTTCATTATTACAATTTTTTTTATCTAAATGTTTAGATTTTCTGAAGACATCTTATACATTTAAATTGTGATGTTTTGGATGCCAAGCACTATATATATATATTTTGATTTATTTCTATGATGATGTTTCACAATAAGAAAGTACTATTGTCATATCCTGAAGTACTTTCACCAATATTTCAGTCTTTACCTATTCTTTTTCTATTTTATATTCAGAAAGGTATTATAAATATGCTGTAAATATATATGTAATGTAGTAACATTCATAATAACATGTAATATTTGAATATTTTGAGCGTATGGCGGTGTATTAATTTCGCAGAGGCATCACAACGTTCGCTTTTCCTTCAACAACAACACTACTAATCATGGCGCATAATAAAACAATCACTTACTCAGTGTTTCCCCCAGAAAATGTGTTAGTTAAGGTGGCGACTCTCCAGGGGCAGGGGACTGGTAAAGGAGGTGGGTGGGTGTAAGGATCGGTGTAACTTGGCCTGTCGCCATCACGTCTCCACCTCGTCGCTGCCACCACAGCCTGGGGGTGGGGGGGCTCTGACGTAGGCCGGCTTCGTCGCGTGAAGAAGCTTGCAACTTTTGGTTGTGTTTTCCGCTCCATTTGCAGATTGGCGATATACGATATATATCTGTATTTTTTCCGTATAGTAAAAATAAAACAGTCTTAGTTACCTGAGATACTAAAATAATGACTTAAGTCAAATTAATGACTTACTGAAAGTAAGCGTTTGCAATAAGTGTTTGAGAGTAAAATTGGAGCATTTGTGAAGCCTGTAGTTTATTATTATGTAAATGTTATATTTGTATCAACATGTGATAGCAGGGCAACTAGGCTGCTACATTACTAATGATTAATGTAACTATAGCTGAAAAAATAGTACAATAGCAATACAAGTGACTAATCATCCCTTAATACCATGGAGTTCATGTGGACTTTATGATACAGTTACAATATTATATCAACTATCAGAGACAGAAACTCTTCATTTAACATAATGTCCTTTTTTGCTGCTTCAACACAGCTCAATCAACACAGAAAAAGGTCAAGTGAAATAACTTAGTTGTTAACTGCAGGTCAATAATGCTTGTGTTTCTCTCAGACAGACAGGGCTTTGCTGTCTGTAACACACACCGCACAGTGAGCTAACGTTACGCTAAAAGCTAATTAGCCTTCACCTCAAGGACTGCGAGCGAGCTGAGCTGCCGCTTATGTTTCTAGAACGTCAACGGGCTCATAGTGATGTTACCAGTAGTTGGTAATAAAAATTTTCAGCACAATCCTATTCAAGATCAGACAAACATTACATTATACTTACCTTTCTGCTCACTCCACCGAAGGAGCACTGACTCCATGGGCTCTGAATACGCACTGCTGATTGGCTGTTACCGCTCTGCGTGTAACCAATCAGATGGGTCTGTGGGTGGAACAATGCTGGGTGCTACAGAGACGTACTGACAAAGGCAGAGGCAGAACTAAGCGGAGCAGCTTGTTAAGACTTTAGTTTAGGCTGTGGCTATTTGTTGTTAAGGCGACTGCCTTAAATTAACAACAAATCGCTGCGGGAAACCCTCTTACTGTACAATGTCTGCTCTCACTGGGAAGAAGACTGATGGGATGTTTATATATTTTCCTTTTCATCATGGGTGTCAAACTCTGGCCCGCGGGCCAAATTTGGCCCACCGTGTAATTTAATTTGGCCCTTGAGGCAGCGTCAAATTAATATTAGAGCTGGCCCGCCGGTATTATACAGCGGCGGCGCATTCTTCGCTAATACTCATACTTCCCAACCCTCCCAATTTTCCCGGGAGACTCCCGTTTTTTCAGTGCTCGTCTCGAAAATCTCCCGGGCAACCATTCTTCCGAATTTCTCCCGATTTCCACCCAGACAACAATATTGGGGGCGTGCCTTATATGCGGCTTTTCACACACACAGGTGAATGCAAGCCATACTTGGTCAACAGCCATACAGGTCACACTGAGGGTGGCCGTATAAACAACTTTAACACTGTTACAAATATGCGCCACACTGTGAACCCACACCAAACAAGAATGACAAACACATTTCGTAAGAACAGGCGCACCGTAACACACACCGCACAGTGAGCTAACGTTACGCCAAAAGCTAATTAGCCTTCACCTCAAGGACTGCGAGCGAGCTGAGCTGCCGCTTATGTTTCTAGAACGTCAACGGGCTCATAGTGATGTTACTAGTAGTTGACTTGAAAGTGTTTATTATAATTTGGGGAGAGTCCACTGCCTAATCAGAATCAGATTATTAATCCCCGAGGGGAAATAAAAATTTTCAGCACAATCCTATTCAAGATCAGACAAACATTACATTATACTTACCTTTCTGCTCACTCCACCGAAGGAGCACTGACTCCATGCGCTCTGAATACGCACTGCTGATTGGCTGTTACCGCTCTGCGTGTAACCAATCAGATGGGTCTGTGGGTGGAACAATGCTGGGTGCTACAGAGACGTACTGACAAAGGCCGAGGCAGAACTAAGCGGAGCAGCTTGTTAAGACTTTAGGTTAGGCTGTGGCTATTTGTTGTTAAGGCGACTGCCTTAAATTAACAACAAATCGCTGCGGGAAACCCTCTTACTGTACAATGTCTGCTCCCACTGGGAAGAAGACTGATGGGATGTTTATATATTTTCCTTTTCATCATGGGTGTCAAACTCTGGCCCGCGGGCCAAATTTGGCCCACCGTGTAATTTAATTTGGCCCTTGAGGCAGCGTCAAATTAACATTAGAGCTGGCCCGCCGGTATTATACAGCGGCGGCGCATTCATCGCTAATACTCATACTTCCCAACCCTCCCAATTTTCCCGGGAGACTCACGTTTTTTCAGTGCCCGTCTCGAAAATCTCCCGGGCAACCATTCTTCCGAATTTCTCCCGATTTCCACCCAGACAACAATATTGGGGGCGTGCCTTATATGCGGCTTTTCACACACACACAGGTGAATGCAAGCCATACTTGGTCAACAGCCATACAGGTTACACTGAGGGTGGCCGTATAAACAACTTTAACACTGTTACAAATATGCGCCACATTGTGAACCCACACCAAACAAGAATGACAAACACATTTTGGAAGAACAGGCGCACCGTAACACAACATAAACACAACAGAACAAATACCCAGAACCCCTTGCAGCACTAACTCTTCCGGGACACTACAAAATACACCACCCGCTACCAACAAAACAACACATTTATTTTCAAATGTATTATCCTGTTGAAAAAGTTAATGTTGATATTTACCTCAGAAGGCTGCAAATAGAAAATTTTTAGAAACATTTTTGTAATATGCCTTTGATATTTTTTTGTTTGTTTTTTGAAAGTTGATTTTGCACTATTAAGTTATATACACGTTGCTTGTCCCATATTCAGTGTTAAAGCAAATCAGTGTAGCAAACTGAGCAATAATTAACGTTTTATTCATGCACTTTCTTTTGCTAGTTCAAGGCTTGAATGTTTGATTCATTCATTATTATTTTATTTTCAAATTTATTATTACCCTGTTGAAAAAGTTTTTTTTTTAAATCTTTACGTCAGAGGGCTGCAAATAGAAAAGAGGCATTCAATTTTTACTATAATTTATTTGATATGCCATTGATATTTTTCAATTATTATTGTTATTATTTAAACCTCGATTTTGCATGTCACTATAAAGTTATATAAGCCTTGCTTGTTCAATGTTCAATGCAAAAATTGTTTGGGTCCCTATTAAAAGGTTAATTTGTTCAACCTTTGCCCGCGGCTTCGTTCAGTTTTAAATTTTGGCCCACTCTGTATTTGAGTTTGACGCCCCTGCTTCATCATAATCCTCACATAGGGTTGAAAAAAGGTACCACAAAAGAGCGTCTTTTCGTGTCTTTCTCACCTGGTCTAAGTTGGATGTCAAAGTCCACAATCTTGTGGGTTTATGTCCACAACCTTCTACTATTCAGGGGAGAGGCATGATTTATAAATGAACTTTCACCAACTCAGAGGCGATGCAGCAGCTCAATATGTCAATATACCAGCACAAGCTAGTTAACTCTCTTGCTAAAAGTAGTTCCTCGACATTAGTGCTTAATATTATATCGTTTTATCATTTTATTGTAAAAAAATGGCATCTTAGTTTTTACAAAAAAAACAAAAACAGTGGTACTTTTTGTAATTTAAAGTAAAAAGTACTGTATATTTTACATAGAATGGTGGCAACAAAGCTGCCATTTGTTCCCCGTAAAAGAACAGTGGTACTGTTTTTCCATTTACAAAACTGAACATTTTACAGTAAAAATATGTCGACTGAGCTGCCTATTTTTTTTACGGCGTATTAGTGTGAATAGGAAAACAGCACAACATTTTGTATAGGGTAAAAAAACGGCATTTTAGTTTTTAAAATAAATAAAAAAAACAGGTACTTATTGTTATTTACAGTAAAGTACTGTATAGTTTGTATAAAATTCTGCCGACAAAGCTTCCATTTTTCCCCCGTAAAAAGTGGTACTGTTATTCCATTTACTGTAATATTTTGTAAAAAAAAGTATATTTTGTACGTTTTTTTACGGCGTAGTTATGTGAATTGAATAACGGCAACATTTTTTTATACGGTAAAAAAACTGAATTAAAAAAATTTGTGGTTCTGTTTTTCTATTTACTATTTATATTCATTGTAAAAAAAATAGGTACAATTCTGGCGTCTAAGCTTCCATTTCCCCCCCGTAAAAAGTGGTACTGTTATTCCATTAATAGTAATAATTTGTAAAAAAAAAAAAAAGTAAATTTTCTACGTTTTTTTTACGGCGTAGTTATGTGAATTGAATAACGGCAACATTTTTTTATACGGTTAAAAAAAACTGAATTAAAAAAAATTTGTGGTTCTGTTTTTCTATTTACTATTTTATATTCATTGTAATAAAATAGGTAAAATTCTGGCGTCTAAGCTGGCATTTTTTCCCGTAAAAAAGTAATAATACCATTACTGCATTTACATTAATATGTTGTACATTAAAAAAAGGAACTGAAAATTATACAGTAAAAAAATCAGTCGACTGAGCTGCCTATTTTTTTTACGGCGTATTAGTGTGAATGGAAAAACAGTACCACATTTTGTATAGGGTAAAAAATGCCATCTTAGTTTTTAAAATAAATATAAAAAACAGGTACTTACTTTCATTTAGAGTAAAGTGCTGTATAGTTTGTATAAAATTCTGCCTACAAAGCTGCCATTTTCCCCCTGTAAAAAGTGGTACTGTTATTCCATTTACAGTAATATTTTGTAAAAAAAAGTACATTTTCTACGTTTTTTTTTTTACGGCGTAGTTATGTGATTGAATAACGGCAACATTTTTTTATACGGTAAAAAAAACTGAATTAAAAAAATTTGTGGTTCTGTTATTCTATTTACTATTTATAGTCATTGTAAAAAAAATAGGTAAAATTCTGGCGTCTAAGCTTCCATTTTTCCCCCCGTAAAAAGTGGTACTGTTATTCCATTAATAATAATAATTTGTAAAAAAAAAAAAGTACATTTTCTACATTTTTTTTACGGCGTAGTTATGTGAATTGAATAACGGCAACATTTTTTTTATACGGTAAAAAAAACTGAATTAAAAAAAATGTGTGGTTTTTCTATTTACTATTCTATATTCATTGTAATAAAATAGGTAAAATTCTGGCGCCTAAGCTGGCATTTTTTCCCGTAAAAAAGTAATAATACCATTACTGCATTTACATTAATATGTTGTACATAAAAAAAAGGAACTGAAAATTATACAGTAAAAAAATCAGTCGACTGAGCTGCTTATTTTTTTTTACGGCGTATTAGTGTGAATGGAAAAACAGTACCACATTTTGTATAGGGTAAAAAAATGGCATCTTAGTTTTTAAAATAAATAAAAAAAACAGGTACTTACTGTCATTTAGAGTAAAGTACTGTATAGTTTGTATAAAATTCTGCCGACAAAGCTGCCATTTTTCCCCCGTAAAAAGTGGTACTGTTATTCAGTTTACAGTAATATTTTGTAAAAAAAAGTACGTTTGTTACGTTTTTTTTAACGGCGTAGTTATGTGAAGTGAATAACGGCAAAAAAATTTATACGGTAAAAAAACTGAATTAAAAAAATTTGTGGTTCTGTTTTTCTATTTACTATTTTATATTCATTGTAAAAAAAATAGGTACAATTCTGGCGTCTAAGCTTCCATTTTTCCCCCGTAAAAAGTGGTACTGTTATTCCATTTACAGTAATATTTAGTAAAAAAGTACGTTTTCTATGTTTTTTTTTACGGTGTAGTTATGTGAATTGAATAACGGCAACATTTTTTTATACGGTTAAAAAAAACTGAATTAAAAAAAAATTTGTGGTTCTGTTTTTCTATTTACTATTTTATATTCATTGTAATAAAATAGGTACAATTCTGGCGTCTAAGCTGGCATTTTTTCCCGTAAAAAAGTAATAATACCATTACTGCATTTACATTAATATGTTGTACATTAAAAAAAGGAACTGAAAATTATACAGTAAAAAAATCAGTCGACTGAGCTGCCTATTTTTTTTACGGCGTATTAGTGTGAATGGAAAAACAGTACCACATTTTGTATAGGGTAAAAAATGCCATCTTAGTTTTTAAAATAAATATAAAAAACAGGTACTTGCTTTCATTTAGAGTAAAGTACTGTATAGTTTGTATAAAATTCTGCCTACAAAGCTGCCATTTCCCCCCCGTAAAAAGTGGTACTGTTATTCCATTTACAGTAATATTTTGTAAAAAAAAGTACATTTTCTACGGGTTTTTTTTACGGCGTAGTTATGTGAATTGAATAACGGCAACATTTTTTTATACGGTAAAAAAACTGAATTAAAAAAATTTGTGGTTCAGTTTTTCTATTTACTATTTACTATTTATAGTCATTGTAAAAAAAATAGGTAAAATTCTGGCGTCTAAGCTTCCATTTTCCCCCCGTAAAAAGTGGTACTGTTATTCCATTAATAATAATAATTTGTAAAAAAAAAAAAAAAAAGTACATTTTCTACGTTTTTTTTACGGCGTAGTTATGTGAATTGAATAACGGCAACATTTTTTTTATACGGTAAAAAAAAACTGAATTAAAAAAATTTGTGGTTTTTCTATTTACTATTTTATATTCATTGTAATGAAATAGGTAAAATTCTGGCGTCTAAGCTGGCATTTTTTCCCGTAAAAAAGTAATAATACCATTACTGCATTTACATTAATATGTTGTACATAAAAAAAAGGAACTGAAAATTATACAGTAAAAAAATCAGTCGACTGAGCTGCCTATTTTTTTTTACGGCGTATTAGTGTGAATGGAAAAACAGTACCACATTTTGTATAGGGTAAAAAATGCCATCTTAGTTTTTAAAATAAATATAAAAAACAGGTACTTACTGTCATTTAGAGTAAAGTACTGTATAGTTTGTATAAAATTCTGCCTACAAAGCTGCCATTTTTCCCCCGTAAAAAGTGGTACTGTTATTCCATTTACTGTAATATTTTGTAAAAAAAAGTACATTTTGTACGTTTTTTTACGGCGTAGTTATGTGAATAACGGCCACATTTTTTTATACGGTAAAAAAACTGAATTAAAAAAATTTGTGGTTCTGATTTTCTATTTACTATTTATATTCATTGTAAAAAAAAAAAGGTAAAATTCTGGCGTCTAAGCTTCCATTCCCCCCCCCCCCCCCCGTAAAAAGTGGTACTGTTATTCCATTAATAGTAATAATTTGTAAAAAAAAAAAAAAAAAAAAGTACATTTTCTATGTTTTTTTTACAGCGTAGTTATGTGAATTGAATAACGGCAACATTTTTTTATACGGTTAAAAAAAACTGAATTAAAAAAAATTTGTGGTTCTGTTTTTCTATTTACTATTTTATATTCATTGTAATAAAATAGGTAAAATTCTGGCGTCTAAGCTGGCATTTTTTCCCGTAAAAAAGTAATAATACCATTACATTAATATGTTGTACATAAAAAAAAAGGAACTGAAAATTATACAGTAAAAAAAATCAGTCGACTGAGCTGCCTATTTTTTTTTACGGCGTATTAGTGTGAATGGAAAAACAGTACCACGTTTTGTATAGGGTAAAAAAATGGCATTTTAGTTTTTAAAATAAATTAAAAAAAAACAGGTACTTACTGTTATTTACAGTAAAGTACTGTATAGTTTGTATAAAATTCTGCCGACAAAGCTTCCATTTTCCCCCCGTAAAAAGTGGTACTGTTATTCCATTTACAGTAATATTTTGTGAAAAAAAGTACGTTTTCTACGTTTTTTTTTAAGGCGTAGTTATGTGAATTGAATAACGGCAACATTTTTTTATACGGTAAAAAAACTGAATCAAAAAAAAATTGTGGTTCTGTTTTTCTATTTACTATTTTATATTCATTGTAAAAAAATAGGTAAAATTCTGGCTTCTAAGCTTCCATTTTCCCCCGTAAAAAGTGGTACTGTTATTCCATTTACAGTAATATTTTGTAAAAAAAAAAGTACGTTTTCTACGTTTTTTTTTACGGCGTAGTTATGTGAAGTGAATAACGGCAAAAAATTTTATACGGTAAAAAAACTGAATTAAAAAAAATTGTGGTTCTGTTTTTCTATTTACTATTTATATTCATTGTAAAAAAAATAGGTTAAATTCTGGCGTCCAAGCTTCCATTTTTCCCCCGTAAAAAGTGGTACTGTTATTCCATTTACAGTAATATTTTGTAAAAAAAAAGTACGTTTTCTACGTTTTTTTTAACGGTGTAGTTATGTGAATTGAATAACGGCAACATTTTTTTAGATGGTAAAAAAACTGAATTAAAAAATTTTTGGTTCTGTTTTTCTATTTACTATTTTATATTCATTGTAATAAAATAGGTAAAATTCTGGCGTCTAAGCTGGCATTTTTCCTGTAAAAAAGCAGTAGTACCATTACTGCATTTACATTAATATGTTGTACATAAAAAAAAGGAACTGAAAATTATACAGTAAAAAAATCAGTCGACTGAGCTGCCTATTTTTTTTTACGGCGTATTAGTGTGAATGGAAAAACAGTACCACATTTTGTATAGGGTAAAAAAAATAGCATCTTAGTTTTTAAAATAAATAAAAAAAACAGGTACTTACCGTCATTTAGAGTAAAGTACTGTATAGTTTGTATAAAATTCTGCCGACAAAGCTGCCATTTTTCCCCCTTAAAAAGTGGTACTGTTATTCCATTTACTGTAATATTTTGTAAAAAAAAAGTACGTTTTCTACGGTTTTTTTACGGCGTAGTTATGTGAATTGAATAACGGCAACATTTTTTTATACGGTAAAAAAACTGAATTAAAAAAATGTGTCGTTCTGTTTTTCTATTTACTATTTTGTATTCATTGTAATAAAATAGGTAAAATTCTGGCGTCTTAGCTTCCATTTCCCCCTTAAAAAGTGGTACTGTTATTCCATTTACTGTAATATTTTGTAAAAAAAAAAGTACGTTTTCTACGGGGTTTTTTACGGCGTAGTTATGTGAATTGAATAACGGCAACATTTTTTTATACGGTAAAAAAACTGAATTAAAAAAGTGTGGTTCTGTTTTTCTATTTACTATTTTATATTCATTGCAATAAAATAGGTAAAATTCTGGCGTCCAAGCTGGCATTTTTTCCCGTAAAAAAGTAATAATACCATTACTGCATTTACATTAATATGTTGTACATAAAAAAAAGGAACTGAAAATTATACAGTAAAAAAATCAGTCGACTGAGCTGCGGTTTTTTTTTTTTACGGCGTATTAGTGTGAATGGAAAAACAGTACCACATTTTGTATAGGGTAAAAAATGGCATCTTAGTTTTTAAAATAAATAAAAAAAACAGGTACTTACTGTCATTTAGAGTAAAGTACTGTATAGTTTGTATAAAATTCTGCCTACAAAGCTGCCATTTTTCCCCCGTAAAAAGTGGTACTGTTATTCCATTTACAGTAATATTTTGTAAAAAAAAAGTACGTTTGCTACGTTGTTTTTTTTTACGGCGTAGTTATGTGAAGTGAATAACGGCAAAAAATTTTATACGGTAAAAAAACTGAATAAAAAAAAATTGTGGTTCTGTTTTTCTATTTACTATTTTATATTCATTGTAAAAAAAATAGGTACAATTCTGGCGTCTAAGCTTCCATTTTCCCCCCCGTAAAAAGTGGTACTGTTATTCCATTTACAGTAATATTTTGTAAAAAAAGAATGTTTTCTACTTTTTTTTTAAGGCGTAGTTATGTGAATTGAATAACGGCAACATTTTTTTATACGGTAAAAAAACTGAATTAAAAAAATTTGTGGTTCTGTTTTTCCATTTACTATTTTATATTCATTGTAATAAAATAGGTAAAATTCTGGCGTTTAAGCTGACATTTTTCCCGTAAAAAAGCAGTAGTACCATTACTGCATTTACATTAATATGTTGTACATAAAAAAAAGGAACTGAAAATTATACAGTAAAAAATCAGTTGACTGTGCTGCCAATTTTTTATCATAAAATCGGTAAAAAAAAATGACGGCGTATGAGTGTGAATGATATCGCTAATATCCAGGTCCTGACATGTAAATGGAATGTTGTTGGCGCTGTTTGGATGTTTTTTTAGAGGGCTTTACGGGCGGAATAAAGTGACTCCATTGTTTGCTGACTTTTGCTAACCTTTATTTACGATTTAGAATGCATTAAAAAAAAATTAAAACGGGGTTGGTGTCTCCCCCTCTAAGATAAGTATTCCAACATTATAACACGACCAGAATGAGCTTTGTGTACCAAAATTATTGATTTTTATAGGTGATGTCGTTATACTTAATGATCTTCCCGTTGCGCGTCACCACGCCGCCGTTCTCCTCGTAGTGCCGCACCATCACGTGGCCGGTGGGGGGCAGCTTGTAGGACAGATCCCGGGAGGCCTCCTTGTACAAAGCCATCTTCAGCATGCCTTCGTTCAGGTCCTGAACGGCCGTGGAGACCAGATCCTGGCGGCCGTTGTCGCGGATCTCCTGCTTTTTGGGCGACGGCGTTCCCGACCGGGGGCAGTCGACTCTGAGTTGCGATCTCGAGCTGCGCTCCCATCCCGGCCGGGGG